>NW_026864461.1:0-37180 GCF_026571515.1 Ruditapes philippinarum | reverse complement strand
GCTTTCAGTGTTTGTTAATATTTTCTGGGTCCTTTTGGGGGATCATTTGATGCCAACATATAAGTGTTGCAGAATTGCAGTTACCGCTCAAGCCGGTGCTAGGGGGCGTGAGGATGTTGGCACTTATCCATTATTCCCTCATGTACAGACTCAATCAAACCGAGTCTGCAATTCTTATGTTATTTTGTTGTGATTAATGCTTCCGAGGGATCACTTTGTTTCCAGAATTTTATTACCGTCCACGCCCCATAGCACCGGCTTAAGCAGAATTCAAAATTCTGGAAACAAAGTGAAATGGTGAAATTTTGAATTTAGAAACATCCGCAGATGTGTTCATACGGCGGTCATCATGGAACCTTCAATGTGACACGTTAGTGCCATTCAATGAAAAGCGGCATACCGTCCATGAACAGGCTCAATCAAACCGAGCCTGCAACATTTTCAATTTTGCCGTGTTGGGCTTTCTTTAGGGATTCTGTATTTATCTATTCTATTATATGGTCCCCAAGTAAAAAAAAATGCGTGTGCCCTAAACGAGAAAACAATGGGCGGAACTAAATAAAATGGAATTTTAAAAGGGGATCCGAGGGTATGAAGCCTGCATATCACATATAATAATATATATATACATAATACTATATAGCCTATTGTTTTTTTCGTTTAGGGCACACGCATTCTTTTACTTGGGGACCATACGCCGCTTTTCATAGAATGACACTACTTTGTCACATTTCCATGATAATCGCCGTATGACCACATCTGCGGATGTCTCTAAATTCAAAATTTCACCATTTTTCGTGTTTAAATGTTGAATTATGCGGAAGCCGGTGCTAGGGGGCGTGGACGGTTACTTGCGCTTTCCAGTACCGTCCATGAACAGGTTCAATCAAACCGAGCCTGCAACATTTTCAATTTTGTCGTGTTGGGCTTTCTTTAGGGAGTCTGTATTTTGAATGAAATGAAATGACCAAAATTAATTATGAAAAATTTAGCAATTTAAATACTTTGACCTGGAAAAAATGTCATTTAATTAATGGTCAAGGGTATAAAAAAAAATTCAACATATTTTTGTCATGTGTGTTATTTTGTATAACATTCAATTTGGTGAGATAGTTCAAAAAATATATGTCATTTGCCAAATTTATAGACAGAGATGCCCATGCGAGAAAAAATACAGAATATGTAAGCTATAATAAATAAGCATAAGGGGTCGTAATTATCTGGAATACTTTTGTACTAGACTTATGACCCTTATTAGAGGTAAGGCGGGGATTCATTTTATTTACACTGTCTCGTTTGTAGGAACATGGTGGGTCTAAGAGTGAGGTTTGGTACACCATTAACCGGTTTAAACTCCCCAGCAGTCATAATTATGCTGTTGACCGTTCCAAGGCGGCGCCCCTCTGTGTTCCTTAGATGTATGTCTATGTTGTTTCATACTGTTTTGGTGACACTTTTGCTTGTGTACCTTGTTGTTTTTGTCATCTACGGTAAGCAGCTTCCCCTTTGCCCTTGTTCTTATTTCTTTAAATTTACCCCCTTCCCCGGGTCTCGTGTCCCCTTTCCCTATGCATTTGTGGTCCTATTGTTCAGTCTATTTGTTTTCTTTGAATTCCTTGTCAGTTACCAATTATTTCCTTATATTCAATCGTTTATTTGTTTTCTTAGAATTTCTTATCGGTTACATATTATTTATCATTTAAGTGATTAGCCTGTCCGTGCTTTGCCTAGTGCCCTGTCCTGTTTTTAGTCCCCTACCGGTTTACCGGAGGGGACTTTAGGTTTACCCTCTGTCCGTCTGTCTGTCCGTCCGTCCGTCCGTCCACAAAACTGGATCCCGCGATAACGCAAAAAGTACTGAAAGTATTTTAATGAAACTTGATATATGGATAGATGGCAGTATGGAGATTATGCACGTCTTTTTCTTTTCTTCCTATGTTGAAAATTCTGGTTGCTATGGCAACAAATAGACTGAAAATATGGCAAATTTTACACATAACCTGGATCCTGCGATAACGCAAAAAGTACTGAAAATATTTTTATGAAACTTGACATATGGATAGATGGCAGTATGGAGATTATGCACGTCTTTTTCTTTCCTTCCTATGTTGAAAATTCTGGTTGCTATGGCAACAAATAGACTAAAAATATGGCAAATTTTACACATAACCTGGATCCAGTGATAACACAAAAAGTACTGAAAATATGTCTATGAAACTTGACATATGGGTATATGACAGTATAGAAATTATGCACATTCTTTTCTTATCTTCCTATGTTGAAAATTCTGGTTGCTATGGCAACAAATAGACTGAATTTTAAGATTTCTGATTCTAGTTTTTAAGTTTTTTCACTATAAGTTCTTTATTTCTAAAGGTATTTTCTTCAAACTTTCAATATAAATTGCTTGTCATCAACCACATCATATGTGACAAGGTTTACAACTCTAGCACAAAATTTATCAGAATTTACCTCCCTTTGAACTTAAAAATTTTCATGAAAAAAAACATTGTTTTTTTAATAACTTCTTTTCTGAATGTATCTACTTCAAACTTCATATAAATGTTTCTTATTATCACTCAACATTTGTGAGTGTTCAATACTCTAGCAAGACTATTTCCAGAATTATGCCCCTTTTGAACTTAGATTTTTTTTTGAGAAATTGGTAATTTTTACTCCAACTTCTTCAATCATGATAGGATTTTAAAAATGTTATATTTTGATAACAGGGATGTTTAAAAAATAACTTTAGAGTGTCCTTCAGTTTGTCTGTCTGTACATAAAAACTGTTTCCTGTGATCACTTTTAAAGAACTTTTTCAACAAATTTACTTAAAATAGGAACCTAGGTGAATGGCCAATGGCCCTTCAGAATGTTGCTTGGGCTCTTACCGGTAGGGGACTTATGGATTGCTTGCAATACTATGATAATTGCTTGTTTGATTGGGGTCTGCCTGGGCTCCTTGCCACTGGACCTTGTTGCTAGGTCGTGTGGGGGTTGCGTTCATTGAACGCCGCCTTTCCTTGTTGATCTTGTTTATCATATTTTATCAGATATGATATGAATGACGATAAGTAAATTATATTTGAGGTAAACTTTTAATAAAGAAGTTTCAAGTTCAACGTCCTGTGAACGTTGCCTTTGCCTTGATGATCTTTATTCTTGTTTTTTAAAAATATTTTACTGAAACGATAATCGTAAATTTTGACACAGACTCTGCTGCTAGTACTTTAGCTCTCTATAGTCAATCTCAAAATATTATCAAATATTGCAGATCACAAAATAAGTACAATCAGGCACATACAAAGACGAGAGCTGTAATGTAAAGATGTTTCGGCTGGTGGAAAAGAAAATAGATAAATACAGAATCCCTAAAGAAAGCCCAACACGGCAAAATTGAAAATGTTGCAGGCTCGGTTTGATTGAGCCTGTTCATGGACGGTACTGGAAAGTGCAAGTTACCGTCCACGCCCCCTAGCACCGGCTTAAGCAGAATTCAACATTTAACATGAACTGGTAAAATTTAGAATTTTGAAACATCCGCAGATGTGTTCATATGGCGGTTATCATGGAACCTTCAATGTGACACGGTAGTGCCATTCCATGAAAAGCGACATATGGTCCCCAAGTAAAAAAATGCGTGTGCCCTAAACGAGAAAACAATGGGCGGAACTAAATAAAATGGAATTTTGAAAGGGGATCTGAGGTTATGAAGAAGATTTGCAGTTCTTCATAGTGAGATCAGAATGCATCCAGAAAGAGTTATGAAGGTGATCATGTGGTGTTCTTCACAACATAGCATTTCACTTGAAGGAGCCAATGCATGGAGACCCTATCGAGAAAGAGGAGAGTCAGTCTGAAGAGGAGGATGCTGCTGGTGTTAGACATGTACAAGATTTTGTTATTTCAAATAATTACTTTAATTTAAAATTCTAGAAATGCTAAGTATCTTTAACCTGTAAACACTAAAATCAAAAATATAATATGGTACATGTATATTTAGATATTTGAAAAAGCTGATACAGTTGCTATACAGTTTCTTATTTAACGTAAAATAAACATGTTTTGAGTACACACAGAGAAAATGTTCTAAACTCTACACACTAGATAAACAAAATTAAAATGACATTAAAAATGACAAAATGAACTACATATGGGCAGAGTATAGCTTGAAATTTTGTACAAGCAAATGGTTGCTTTGTGATAATGTTTGTATCCATTTCCATCTTACATAGTACATATTTTTACAACACTGTATTAAAATATCACTATTCATTCATTTCAGCTTTCAATTTCTTCAGTTTTAATTGATAATAATTATTTTGAATTTTGTACAAGTCTCTTTCTTCTTTTAATTTATTAACTTCCTCTTTTAACTTTTTTGTTTCTTCTTGGAATTTCTCAATTTCTGCCTCATTTTTCCTTTTTTCCGATCTTAACGCATCTATCTGCAGCTGTTTCAAGTTTGCTGAAAACAATTTAAAAAGAAAATCATCAGCTTTAATTTTTGCACAGCTACTGTATTTGATCACAGTGACTGTAAGAAATTCTGGAAAAAAGTGACCCCTCGGCATCATTAATCTCAACAAAATAAAAAGAGAATTGCAGACTCGGTTTGAGTGAGTCTGTACATGAGGGATAAAGAGTAAGTGCAACATCCCTCAATCCCCCTAGCACCGACATGAGCTGTACTCAACACTTAATAGTGCTGGCATCAATGATCCCGAAGGAACAGAAAAATTTGATAATACGGAAGTGATGTACGGGGCAACTTTTTACCGCTGCCACACGGCACTTGACACGTGCTGTTGTGAAGTATAAAAATCGGTTGGATTGAGTCTGTACATAAAATTCATTATTTCTACAATGAGGAGATTCTTCCACTGATATATTCTCAGATGCTCTCTCTTTGTTTCACTTGAAGAAATTATTGTTTCTTTAATGCTGCTGTTTGTTTCTGTAACAAGTTCATTATTTCTACAATAAGGAGATTCTATTACTGACATATACTCAAAAGATTGCAATTCTTACTTTTCACTTGAAGAAATTATTGTTTCTTTAATGTTGCTGTTTGTTTCTGTAACAAGTTCACTAGTTCCACAATGAGGAGATTCTATCACTACATATTCTCTGACGCTACTCTTTTTTTTCACTTTAAGAAATTATTGTTTCTTTAATGTTGCTGTTTGTCTCTGAAACAAGTTCATTATTTTCACTTTTAGGAGATTCTATCACTGACATATTCTCAGACGGTTACTCTTTTTTTCACTTGAAGAAATTATTGTTTTTAAAGTCAAAAACTCAATGTGTGTCGATTGCGGAAACAACATAATGACCCTGAACTTTACATATCTGGTTCTAAAATTCCAGTAGTTGATGAAGCTAAGTTTTTAGGAATTATATTTGATAACAAACTTTCTTTTATACCGCATATTAAACATTTGAAAACTAATGCCTAAAAGCTTTAAATTTACTTAAGGTTTTATCAAGTACAAATTGGGGATCAAATTCTTCCACATTACTGAAATTATACAGAAGTCTTGTCCGATCAAAATTAGATTATGGTTCTGTAGTATATGGATCTGCAAGAAAATCATATCTTCAAATGCTAGATACCATACATCACCAGGGTTTACGTTTAGCTTTAGCTGCTTTTCGCACTTCACCTGTAGAAAGTCTATATGCGGAAGCTGGGGAACCATCGCTTCATCTTCGTCGAAAAAAGCTATCACTTCAATACGCAACTAGAATTTCATCTAATAGCAAAAATCCAGCTAAAAATATTATTTTCAAACCAAGTTATACTGAAAAATTTGTTAACAAACCAAAGGAAATTAAACCATTAGGCCTTCGTTTAAAAGATGATTTAGATAAACTTAAAATTAATCCAGACAGTATCCTTCAAAATGACGATGAGGATGTTCCACCTTGGACTTATAATTCCCCGAAAATAAATATTAACCTTTCAAATATAAAAAAGTCATCAAATTCACCTGAATACTTCAAAGAGAAGTTTCTAGCAATTAAGGAAGAACATGAAGATTTTATACATATTTATACGGACGGTTCAAAAGAAGGTTGCAAAGTAGGTGCGGCTGTGTTTGAAAATAATTTTACATCTAGTATGAGGTTACCAGATAATGCATCAATTTTTACTGCTGAAGCAAAAGCTATCGATTTAGCATTGTCATACATAGCACAGCATACCCACGATAAATTTGTGATATTTTCTGACTCGCTTTCTGTTTTAATATCCATTAAAAATAAAAAATCTGACAATATCAATAAGAAACTTCTTTTACGATTTCATGATATACTAAAAACAAAATATGTTAAATTATATTGGATTCCAAGTCCTGTAGGAATACGAGGAAATGAAAAAGTAGATGCTTTAGCTAAACAATCATTAAATTTTCAAAAAACTGACTTATTGTTACCTGCTTGTGATTTTAGACCGGCTATAAATAAACTCGTATCATCTGAATGGAAAGCAAATTGGGACAATGCCGTTTTTAATAAATTTCACGATATAAACCTACACCATCTCTATCTCTGTCAAACCGCCGTGATCAAACAGTTCTTCTTCAATGCCGAATTGGACACACTAAAATTACCCATTCTTATCTCCTTACAAATGACAATGCCCCTTTCTGTGTAGGTTGTAATGAAAATTTTACTGTCAAGCATTTTCTTCTTGAGTGTCATGATTTTTCACAGGCCCGTAATAGATTTTATTCTGTAAATTTACTCAAAGAACTTTTTAATACAATTCCATCAAAAAACATAATTGATTATTTGAAAGAGATAAACTTGTATTCTAGGATCTAATTGGTTCATTTCTATTGTCATTTACAAAGTTTTACATAACATTTTAAGCCTATTATAGCATTCGGCACGATATGGCCAGTTATGTGTTGACGTGCCGTAAAAATCAAAAAAAAAAAAAATGCCATTTGTTTATGTAATAAGTTCACTAGTTTCACTATGTGGAGATTTTATCACTTACATTCTCAGACGCTTACTCTTTTTTTTTCACTTGAAACAATTATTGTTTTTTTAGTGTTGCTGTTTCTTTCTGTAACAAATTAATTATTTCCACAATGAGGAAATTCTATCACTGACATATTCTCAAAAGCATTCTCTTATTTTTTTCACTTGAAGAAATTATTGGTTCTTCAATGTTTCTGTTTCTTTCTATAACAAGTTCATTATTTGAGGAAATTCTTTCGCTGACATATTCTCAAAAGCATTGTATTTTTTCACTTGAATAAATTATTGTTTCTTTAATGTTGCTGTTTGTTTCTGTAACAAGTTCATAATCTCCACAATAAGGGACATATTCTCAAAAGCTTTCTCTTTTTATTCACTTGAAGAAATTAATGTTTTTTAAGCGTTGCTGTTTGTTTCTGTAACAAGTTCATTATTTCAACTATTAGGCGATTCTATCACAGACATATTCTTAAAGGCTTTCTCGTTTTTTCACTTGGAGAAATTATTGTTTCTTTAATGTTGCTGTTTGTTTCTTTAAAAAATCACTTGTTCCACTATGAGGAAATTCTATTACTGACATATTCCCAGACCCTTTCTTTTGGTCACTTGAAGAAATTATTGTTTTTAATGTTGCTGTTTGTTTCTGTAACAAGTTCACTTGTTCCACTATGAGGAGATTCTATCACTGACATATTCTCAGACCCTTTCTTTTTTCACTTGGAGAAATTATTGTTTCTTTAATGTTGATGTTTGTTTCTGTACCAAGTTTATTATTTTCACAATGAGGAGATTCTATTACTGACATATTCTCAGAAGCTTTTTCTTTTTTTTTTTCACTTGAAGAAATTATTGTTAGCTCACCTGTCACAAAGTGACAGGGTGAGCTTTTTGATTGCGCTTTTCGTCCGGCGTCCGTCCGTTCCCGTCGTAAAACTTTTGCTTTAAATGACATCTCATAAACCACTGAGCCAAAATTTCATCCAAACTTCCAGGAATGTTCCTTTGGTGGTCACCTTTAAAAAATTGTTCAAAGAATTTTAATTCCATGCGAACTCTGTGCCATTGGCAACCCCAAAAGAAAAAAACTTTAAATATCTTTTTTTTAAAAGCCATTAAAGAGCTAGGAGCCCTAGATATTTTGGCATGAAAACATCTTCTAGTGAGTGTCTACCAAGTTTGTTCAAATAAAAGCCCTGGGGGTCAAAAATTGGCCCCCCCCCTGGGGGTCATTGATTTTTCCCAATAATGCATTATAAGTAAAAAAACTTAAAAAATCTTCTTTTTAAAGAACCCAAAGAGCTAGAGCTAAGATATTAAGCATGAAAAACATCTTCTAGTGAGTGTCTACCAAGTTTGTTCAAATTAAAGCCCTGAGGTTCAAAAATTGGCCCCGCCCCGGGGGTCATTGATTTTCCCTATATGCATATTGGTAAAAACTTAAAAAAAAATCTTATTTTAAAGAAACCATTAAGAGCTAGAGCTTAGATATTTGGGTCATTGAAACATCTTTTCTAGTGAATTGTCTTACCAAGTTTGTTCAAATAAAAAGCCCTGGGGTTTCAAAATTGACCCTGCCCCAGGGGGTTCATAGATTTTCCCTATATGCATATAGTAAAAACTTAAAAAATTTCTTCTTTTTAAAGAAACCCAAAAAGGCTAGAGCTAAGATATTTAGCATGAAAACATTCTTTCTAATGATATTTACCAAGTTTGTTCAAATAAAAGCTTCTGGGGTCAAAATTGGGCCCCGCCCCGGGGGTCATTGATTTTCCCTTTATATGCATTGTAAAACTTAAAAAAATCTTCTTTTAAAAGGGAAACTCGGAAGAGCTAGAGCTTAGATATTTAGCATGAAAAACATGTTTCTAATGGGGTTTTCTTACCAAGTATGTTCAAATAAAAGCCCTGGGGTCAAAAAAACTGGCCCCGCCCGGGGGGGGGGGGGGTCATTTGAATTTTCCCTTATATGTGTATTAGCCCAAAAACTTTTAAAAATCTTTTTTGGAAAACCCCAAATAGCTAAGTTTAATATTAAAAGGCAGGAAACTAATTTTAGTAAAATATCTACAAAAGTTTTTCAAATTTAAAACCCAGGATCAAAACTGGCCCTGGCCCCAGGGGTGGACCATTTTTTTAACTATATGTGTATAGTTAAAAATTTAAAAAATCTTTCTTTTTAAAAAAGGCCAATGAGCTTAGAACTTAGATGTTTAGCATGGGAAACATCTTCTTATGGGGTCTACCAAGTCTTGTTCAAATAAACAAATAAAAGCCCTTGGGTAAAAATTGGCCCCGGGGGGTGGGGGCCTATTATAAGGTGAGCGACCTCAGGGCCATCATGGCCCTCTTGTTTCTTTAATGTTGCCGTTTGTTTCTGTAGCAAGTTCATTATTTCCGCAATAAGGAAAATTTGATTCTATTACTGACATATTCTCAGACGCTTACTCTTTTTTTCACTTGAAGAAATTATTGTTAGCTCACCTGTCACAAAGTGACAGGGTGAGCTTTTGTTTTGATCGCTTTTTCGTCCCGGCGTTCCCGTCCGTCCGTTCCCGAAACTTTTTGCCTTTAAATTTGACATCTCCTCCATAAAACCACTGAGCCAATTTATTCCAAACTTCACAGGAATGTTCCTTTTTGGTGGTGTTACCCTTTAAAAAAATTGTTCAAAGAATTTTAATTCCATGCAGAACTTCTGGTTTTGCCATGGCAACCAAAAAGAAAAACTTTTAAAATTCTTTCTTTTTAAAAAAAGCCATAAGAGTAGAGCCTAGATGATTTTGGCATGAAAAACATTCTTTCTAGTGGTGTCTTACCAAGTTTGTTCAAATAAAAGCCCTGGGGGTTTCAAAATTGGCCCCGCCCCTGGGGTCATTTGATTTTTCCCAAATATGCATATAGTAAAAACTTAAAAAAATCTTTGTTTTTTTAAAGGGAACCCAAAGAGTAGAAGCTAAAGATATTAAGGGCATTTGAAACATTTCTAGTAAAGTGTTCCTACCAAGTTTGTTCAAATTTTAAAGCCCTGAGGTCAAAATTTTGGCCCGCCCGGGGGTTTCATTGATTTTTCCCTATAGCTATGGTAAAAAACTTAAAAAAAAAATCTTTTTTAAAGAAACCATAAGAGCTAGGCTTAATATTTGGGCATGAAAATCTTTCTAGTGGAATGTTTCCCCAAGTTTTTGTTCAAATAAAAAGCCCCGGGGTAAAAATTGACCCTTTTTGCCCCAGGGGTCAAGATTTTCCCTTATGCATATTAAGTAAAAACTTTTTAAAAAATCTTCTTTTTTAAAGAACCCCAAAGAGCTAGAGCTAAGATATTTAGCCATGAAACATCTTCTATTGAGTATCTACCAAGGGTTTGTTTCAAATAAAAAGCTCTTGGGGTCAAAATTGGCCCCGCCCCAGGGGTCATTTGATTTTCCCTTTATATGCATATAGTAAAAACTTAAAAAAAATTCTTCTTTTTTAAAGAAACTCGAAAGCTAGAGCTTAGTTTTTAGCATGAAACATGTTCAATGGGGTCTACCAAGTTATTTCAAAATAAAAAGCCCTTTGGGGGTCAAAACTTGGGCCCCGCCCGGGGGGGGGGGGGTCATTGATTTTCCTTTATGGTAATAGCAAAAACTTAAAAATCTTCTTTGGAGAAACCCCCAAATAGCTAGAGTTTAGATATTTAAGCATGAAAATCTTTTTAGTTAAATATTTACAAAGGGTTTGTTTCAAAATAAACACCCAGGATCCAAAAACTGGCCGGCCCCCAGGGGGTCATTGTTTTTAACCCTATATGTGATAGTAAAAACTTAAAAAAAATTTTTTTTTTAAAAAAGCCCAATGAGCTAGAAGCTTAAAGATGGTTTAGCATGAAACATCTTCTTATGGGTGTCTACCCAAGGGTCTGTTCAAATTTAAACAAATAAAAAGCCCTTGGGTAAAAATTGGCCCGGGGGTGGGGGGGCCTATTTACAGGTGAGCGACCTTTCAGGGCCCCCATCATGGCCTTTCTTGTTTCTTTAAATGTTGCCGTTTGTTTCTGTAGCAAGTTCATTATTTCCGCAATAAGGAAAATTTGATTCTATTACTGACATATTCTCAGACGCTTACTCTTTTTTTCACTTGAAGAAATTATTTTTTTTGAACGCTCCTTAATGAACGATCTATTATTATCTTTAAAAAGCTTCGGATAATATCAAACATAGGTTAAAAACCCCATACATCCTATTTGTATTAACGCATAAAACTATAAAATCTGTAGCATACTGGTTTATGTGGGATAGGATGTTATTTGACAAAGTGCACTTTTAACAGATCGGTGACACACGCGTTGATATACCTTCATGATTTAAAATATCATCATACATAATTATGATACTTTTATTTAATTAATTAAATCTTTTATTTCATTTTCACTTTTTGTTCTTTAAGACTGACCAAAAACAAAATAATTTTTTTTAGTTGAATAATATGTTTTACCAATACTGCTGCTAATCATTGTTTTTTGTACATGACTTGTTAAAGATTATTAGTTTTACGCTCATTTCAAAAAAAAATGCCCGCAGTTGTTACAAACAGCTGTTGTGGTGGTTGGCTTTTCCTGAATTGACAGATGAATTATCTTAACGCTCATTGATGTCAGACAAACTTGCGCAGGATAATCCTCTCACATCTAACACATGGCATTAAGAGTATTGTCACGAACGTGCTTATTGACATTCAGCTTGACATCCAAGCAAGCTTCATTAGACAAATTTGTATCTTCCAATGATATAGAAATAAATGTAAAAGAAATTCAGTCAACTTTTGAATTGCAAAGAATAAATGTATATAATCCACGTAGATTCGACTAACAAATATTGATGACATTTTCAGAGATGCTACAAATGTTCATTCATTTTTTATAACAAATGTTTTTCATGATGTGCGCATAATTATACAATGAAGATAAATAGATTTTAGAGGAAACACATATGCACTGAGTTGATTAAAACATTTGATACTACAAAAATGATTAAGAGGAGAAAACAAAATCTTAAAATATCTAAAAAACTTTAGTTGAATACTTTCTTACGGTAATAAAATTTTGAAATTTGTGTTGTGTAGTGTATTAATGAGTTCAATCATTTTTTTACTTTATGTCTAAAATTATTATTATTATAAAAAAATTATTAGTTGAAACAATGAGTTTTTTTTAACCTTTTATTTTCATGAATTGCTTTTTACAACATGAAAGATTGCTCAAAAGGCATATACGGCAAACATGAAATTCTGCAATTTGTCTCGTACATGTAGTGATACATTTGGATAATGTACAGAATTTACAAAACTTATGCGGTAATGTATTTGTTAAGGATTAAATAAATATAACCAATACATTTGGTTATATAGATTGACGCTAGTTTAAATGTAACTCATCTTCATAGATTTTATTCTGTAAATTCACTCAAAGAACTTTTTAATACAATTCCATCAAAAAAACATTTAATTTGGATTTTTGAAAGAGAATTAAAACTTGTTTCTAGGATTCTAATATGGTTTCATTTCTATTTCATTAACAAAGTTTTACATAACATTTTAAGCCTTTAATAGCATACGGCACGATATGGCCAGTTATGTGTTGACGTGCCGTAAAAATACAAACAAACAAACAAAACAAATTAAAGGTATTAGATGTAATTTAAATCAGTAGACTGTAAAAACATGCAGGTAAGTAGAGACCCCCTAAAGAAAGGAAACGATATTGTGAAAATTGTAGACTCGGTTTGAATAGGATTGTTCGGAAGATACTAAATGATGCAATATCTCATATGTACCTGCTTAAACTGTTTAACAATGCAAACTAGTATAATTTTTTATATTTATGCAGTTTATCCTAAGTAATATTTGGTCCAATTAAGTAAATGAACTTACGTCAGCTGATTTCGTCTTTTTAGTCCCCTACCGGTTTAACCGGAGGGGACTTTAGGTTTACCCTCCGTCTGTCTGTCCGTCCGTCTGTCTGTCAGTCCGTCCGTCCACAAAACTGGATCCCGCGATAACTCAAAAAGTACTAAAAATATTTTTATGAAACTTGAAATATGGGTAGATGGCAGTATAGAGATTATGCACGTCTTTTTTTTGTTGTTCCTATGTTGAAAATTCTGGTTGCTATGGCAACAAATAGTCTGAAAATATGGCAAATTTAACACATAAACTGGATCCAGTGATAACTCAAAAAGTACTGAAAATATTTTTATGAAACTGAAAATATGGGTAGATGGCAGTCTGGAAATTATGCACATCTTTTTCTTTTCTTGCTATATTGAAAATTCTGGTTGCTATGGCAACAAATATTCTGAAAATATGGCAAATTTTACACATAAACTGGATCCAGTGATAACTCAAAAAGTACTAAAAGTATTTTTATGAAACTTGAAATATGAGTAAATGGCAGTTGGAGATTATGCACATCTTTTTCTTTTCTTCCTATGTTGAAAATTCTGGTTGCTATGGCAACAAATAGTCTGAAAATATGGCAAATTTAACACATAAACTGGATCCAGTGATAACTCAAAAAGTACTGAAAATATTTTTATGAAACTTGAAATATGGGTAGATGGCAGTCTGGAGATTATGCACATCTTTTTCTTTTCTTGCTATATTGAAAATTCTGGTTGCTATGGCAACAAATATTCTGAAAATATGGCAAATTTTACACATAAACTGGATCCAGTGATAACTCAAAAACTATTGAAAATATTTTTATGAAACTTGAAATATGGGTAGATGGCAGTCTGGAGATTATGCACATTTTTTTCTTTTCTTCCTATATTGAAAATTCTGGTTGCTATGGCAACATATAGCCTGAATTTCAAGATTTCTGATTTAAATTTTTCAGCTTTTTCACTATAAGTTTTTTATTTCTTAAGGCGTTTACTTCAAACTTTAAATATAATTTTCTGGTCATCAACCACATCATATGTGACAAGGTTTACAACTCTAGCACAAAAATTATCAGTATTACCTCCCTTGAACTTAGAATTTTTATGGAAAAAAATGTTGTCTTTTTTAAATAACTTCTTATTTCCTAATGTATCTACTTCAAAAATCATATATATGTTTCTTATTATCACTCAACATTTTTGAGAAGGTTAAATACTCTAGCAAGACTATTTCCAGAATTATGTCCACCTTGAACTTAGATTTTTTTCGAGAAATTGGTATTTTTGACTCCCAACTTCTTCATTCGTTAGAGGATTTACTTTAAAATCCCACATCGTAATAATATGACAAGGTTGTATAAACATAATTTCCTTACCAGGCAGGGAATCTTAACACATTACTGTGATATAGACAAACTTAGAACTCAAAAGATTTAAATTCATTCATGTCATTCATTCACTGGTAAAATTGAATGGCCAATAGCCCATCAGAATGTTGCTAGGGTTCTAACCGGTAGGGGACTTATGGATTGCTTGTTATTTTTGCCGTTAAAGATTTGGTTCCCTAAATCACTGCAAAATGATAACGGAGTAACGTCCGTGCTGATACAATTACCCGTTCACCTAGGTTTTGATATCTTATTATAGTTCGCAAGTTTCAGAGAGTCATTGACATACTTCAAGTTAAAACACAGATATGAAAATAGACCAACAAAGTAAGACGACAGGGTTTTAAATATTACGGCAATTTCCATTTTCTCAGAACCAAAGTATCTTTATGGCTTCCATAAATATTTTCGTGATTCTGTTTTTCTCCTAGACTTTTGGTCATATTGCTTTAACATTTATTTCTAAAATGATTAAGTTATTTATCAAGAGTGATATCTCAAGGACAAACATATAAACCTTCTGAACACAAAACATTTTTGACAAATATCAATAAACTTTTGCAACAGTTTATTACACATTATTTGCCCAATAGATCAGACAAATTGAAAATTTATTATCATAAATATAACTTACTACAAAAAGTAAGAAAATTGTTAAAGAGAGGATGTGATAAAAGATCAAGAAAACTTTGTAAGACGTACAGTATATAGAAAGTAACTACCTGTTATATTTCTAATTTTTTTCAATAAGCAAGTAACAAAACAAGTATGATTTAACTTTTGTCCGTATAATCTTAAAACTCAACGTTAAACAATCATTTCATGGTTTTAGATCAGGTATATTTAAACTGGATAATTAACGAATCAGAACAATATATTTTACAACAAAACATTGATACATGAGTATTAACAAGAGTAAGTTTAATTGTATTCTGAACCTGAAAATCAAAAGCATGGTTCGTGATCATGTAAAAAACGCACACATATACCATGTAATTCGTGTGAATTATTTTCCAGCTTGGACAAACATGGCAAAGAATAAATGTTGCTATTTGCATTTAAACATCATTTTTACAAGACTACCAATTTATCATTTAATGTTAATTGGGTATCAGATACTGTCTGACATGTCTCGTGCTCGTAGAAGAGTAAGGAATACTCATGCTGCGATCCTGCTTTAAGGCAACTTAAACTCATTACTGTGATACCAAAAGTGTACTTCTGAAAACGATACGATGTCCTTTGTCTATATTTAGGCTAATCAATTAAGTTGTAACGCGTTATGGGTCTTATTCAGATAATCGTCTTTTCTAGTTATCAATGGGAAAAAAAATAATGAAAATCAGACAAGATGTCTTATTTGTCTCGTTCTAAACATAGACGACTGAGTTTGATTATATGCCCGAAATACAATACAAAAATAAAAACATTCTCAGATTGTTGTCAAATAAAAATGAAACAGTGAAACATTTTAATTCGGTTTAAATGCTAGTTGTCGATTTCTTTAAAGAACAGAAATAAAAGTATTAAAACAATATAAACAAGACAACAGAATTGCAAAAATTTGTTTTATGTAAATGTTGATTGTAACCTACTTAGTTAGCGTGTCTATATAAGTAATAGTTATAGTACATGAAACAATTTAGTTACGAGGATATAACACTGGCTGGGGCGATATCAAGGGATGTTTCTGATAAAAAAAAAATGACGAGGCCGTAAGGCCGAGACAATTTTTTGCAGAAACATCCAGAGATGTCGCCCAGCCAGTGTTATATCCTCGAGTTACATTTACTATAACTGTTTTATCGCAATGGCATTATTTTTCTTTTTCTGTAATAGAAATAAATAAATAAATCGTTAGCTACATTACAGTTATTTATGATAAGGCAATTTTTTTTCAAGTTGTTCAAATCTGTACGGTTATAAAGCAGTCGAGTTTTTTTCCTATATGAATCGATGAAAAACTGTACTGTTATTTTCAAATGCTCATTTAAGTGTACTGAGTATAATGAGTTAGTAAGAACAAAGGAAAAGTTCCAAACCATGCGATAACAATATATAACGACCATACTGATACCGTAAAAATATCGAAAACTTAAAGGGGTTATGATAAACTATCTGTTGCATTTGCTGTATAAAAAATAACCATTGATACCAGCAATAATGTTATTTTCTATATAGTGTGTGTTTTTTGCTATGCACGGTTTTGAGTTAAGTTTTAAGTCTTGTAGCGCAAGGTTGGTCTTTTGTCTTGATTTGTGGTTCATTTCAGGTTATAGATTTCTTCTATCCGAAACATTTTGTTGTCAATTTTCTTTGTGATTTTTGTGAATTGAAATTATTATTCAGAAATATTTGAGACAACAACAGAATTTAAGATCGCTGATATTCCATATTATACCTACGGCACTAAAAAATCCATGCGGTTCAATATAAACTTATTTTCATGCAAATAACACATAGTTTATAAAAGCAAATTTCATGTGAGGACAAATCACTCAAATGTTCCATGTTTCTTATGCGAAACATTGTTACTTATACTGTTAAAATTATTGTTTAATAAAGCATTTAGACTAGTGACTTCATAGATATTCAATAAATAAATCGAGCCATTAGCATTTTATGAGTTTCTCCTCCATTTAAATGAAGTGTCTTCAATTTCACAGACTGGACAATTGCATTTTCTAAAAATTACACTGTCTCGTCTCGTTACTCGTAATCAACAAAATTAAATATTTTTCGCAATAACGAAATAGTTTGCATCAGTTATATATAATTTACATGACGCCAAATCGGCAAAATTGAAAATGATGCAGGCCCTTTTGATAGAGCCTGTAAATTAACGGTAGTGGTCAATGAAAACTATCGTCCGCGACCTCTCGAACCGGCTTAGCAAAATAAAACACTTAAACAGGAAAATAGAAAATCATAAAACATCTACAGATGCGTTCATAGGGCGGTGATAATTGACCCTAAATGTGGCAAGTGTATAGAGACGTGCAGACCAAGTTGTTCAATGATGCGTGTTTAAAAAGAGCGGACAGACCAAAATTGGATTTTAAGAGGATCACAGATTATGAACCCTGAATATCACATACATGCAAACGTCAAAAGCCAAATTAGAAAAAGAAACTAATATTAGTTTAGAGTAATTATCCCCCGCCGATGGAATCGGGAGGGGGATATAGTTTTGGCGTTGTCCGTCCGTCCGTCCATCCGTCCGTCCGAATTTCGTGTCCGGAGTAGTTCTCTGCAACTACTGACTGGAATTCAACGAAACTTTATGGGAATCATCAATATCAAGAGGAGATGCGCATATCGTCGGCTTGTTCCGGTCAGAACCTTTAACTCGGAGTTATGGCCCTTGATTAGTTATGTAGTATGCATATAGAGTAAAAATCGTTTCCTGAGTAGTTCTCTGCAACTACTGGCTGGAATTCAACGAAACTTTATGGGAATCATCAATATCAAGAGGAGATGCGCATATCGTCGGCTTGTTCGGGTCAAACACTTTAACTCAGAGTTATGGCCCTTGATTAGTTATGTAGTTTGCATATAGAGTAAAAATCGTTTCCGCACTACTTCTCTGCAACTACTGGCTGGAATTCAACGAAACTTTATGGGAATTATCAATACCAAGAGGAGATGCGCATGTCGTCGGCTTGTTCCGTTCAGACACTTTAACACAGAGTTATGGCCCTTGATTAGTTATGCAATATGCATATAGAGTAAAAATCGTTTCCGCGCTACTTCTCTGCAACTACTGGCTGGAATTCAACGAAACTTTATGGGAACCTTCAATACCAAGAGGAGATGCGCATATCGTCGGCTTGTTCGGGTCAGACACTTTAACTCAGAGTTATGGCCCTTGATTAGTTATGCAATATGCATATGGAGTAAAAATCGTTTCCGGAGTAGTTCTCTGCAACTACTGGCTGGAATTCAACGAAACTTTATGGGAACCTTCAATACCAAGAGGAGATGCGCATATCGTCGGCTTGTTCGGGTCAGACACTTTAACTCAGAGTTATGGCCCTTGATTATTTATGTAGTATGCATATAGAGTAAAAATCGTTTCCGCACTACTTCTCTGCAACTACTGGCTGGAATTCAACGAAACTTTATGGGAACCTTCATTACCAAGAGGAGATGCGCATATCGTCGGCTTGTTCGGGTCAGACACTTTAACTCAGAGTTATGGCCCTTGATTAGTTATGCAGTATCCATATAGAAAAATATTTGTTTCCTCGCTACTTCTCTGCTACTACTGGCTGGAATTCAAAGAAACTTTATGGGATACTAAGAGGAGATGTGCATATAGTCGCCTTGTTCCAGTCAGATACTTATAACTCAGATTTATGGCCCTTGATTAGTTATGTAGTATGCATACATCTCGTTGGCATTTCCAGATTTTACTATTTAACACAAAGTTATGGCTCTGTTATTGCCCTCAAGTTCAAGTTCAAAGAATATTACTGTTTATGCCATGATTAATATATAAATAAAGCCTTATGTCTTCAGTTGTTGTGTTAATAATAACCAGTACTCGGCGGGGGATATAAATTCAACGAATTTGCTTGTTTCTATACAGAATTCAATTAGGAATACTATGCATCGCTGAAATTACCAATGGGTTGAAACCATCAAATAGAAACATCTAAACAGACAAAGACATTCACATCTGTTTGTTAGATGATAACAAAACACATGATGGAATACATAAAGTGCTTTACATAATGCGTATGTATGATTTTTCTCTTCTTTCTTCAGATAATATTTAGAACTTACGACCCACTGATTTATATTTTACTTGAAACATTGTTCACGAATTGAACGACTAATAAAGATTAATAATATTATGTTTAATCTAGACTTTCGGAAGACTTATAAGACCGAGAGAAAAATAAGTTTCAGATTGACATACTATTACAAATAATGACACAGCTATGAAAAAGATCAACAAGGTAAGACGAAAGACATTCAAATATTACGATAGTTTTTTAAGTCTCTCTAGGCTTCCAAAAATATTTTCGTGATTCCTTTTTGCTCCTATACTTTTCGTCATATTGATTTTATATTTATTTTAAACATGATTAAATTATTTATCAAGAGTGATATCTCAAGGACAAACACATAAACTTCCTGAACACAAGACAATTTTGTCATTATCAATAAACTTTTGCCATTTAATTTAACAGTTTATTACACATTATATACCACATAGATCAGACAAATTCGAAATGTATTAGCATTTATATTACTTATATCAAAAGTAAGAAATATGTCGAAGTAATGATCAAGCAGTTATTTTACAAATAATGTGGAAAATTGTTATTGCTAAGACATACATGGTTTCAGTCGATTCAAAGAAACAGTGTAAGACACAAAACATATAGAAATTAACTAAATATAATTTACGATAATATTATGAAAATATAATTATTTATGTTCTGACTCTGAAATGCGAATTTTGAAAACAATGTCTTTAGAAATAAACAAGAAACACGACAAGTACGGTTTATCTTTTTATAAATAATATCTGAAAACACAATGTTAATCTATCATTTCATGATTTTAGATAAGGTATATTTAAACTGGATAATTTACGTACCGCAAGAATATATTTTACAACAAATATTGGTACATGAGTATGTTGAATTATATTCTAAACGTGTAAAAAATTAAAAGCATGGTTCGTGATCATGTAAATAACTTAAACATAAACTAGGTAACTCGTGTGATTTAGTTTCCAGCTTGCCAAAATATGGCAAAGAGATATCGATGTTGATATTTGCATTTTAACAGTATTGCTACAACACTACCAATTAATTAATAAATGTTAATTGGGTATCAGATACTGTCGGACATGCCTCGTGTTTGTAGAAGAGTTAGGAATAATCATACTGCGATCCTAATTTAAGGCTACTTTAACTCATTATTGTGATACCAAAAGTGTTGTTTTTAAAACGATACGATGCCCTCCATCTATGTTTAGGATGATCAAACAAGCTATAACGAGTTTTAAGTCGCAATAAAATAATCAACGTACTTTTAAGTAGAATTTAGAAAAACAAACAAGAGTGCTTCTTAATTTAATAACATTCCAACAAAGTGTTTGTATTTGTTTCGTTGTTTTTTATTTTAGAAACAACAATCTTATGACTAATAAACAAGTACAGTGTACATTATAATAGAATGTATATAAATACGTTATATTTATCTCTTTGACGCGTAAAGTAACCTAAAAATCAAAAGTATAATATATTAACTAATGAACTATATAAAATTCTCGCTATTCTGACACCGATGTCGGAGATATATAACTGTATTAATAGTTAAGTATCATGAAAGTGATGTTTTGAATATGTTTATTTTAATGACTAAATGTTAAATATGTTCATGTAATCAGAAATGTTTTTTCTGGACATGTAAATTACATATCTTTGTCGATTTCTTTGTTTAATATTATAGAAAATACTTTAAAATTAGTCAGGCAATAACTTTTAAAAAAACTATTTTAAAACATGAAGTTTCTGATAAAATTATGTTGTGATTTGTAACTAAAAAGGTCTTTGTCTTTTCATAGTAAAAACAAAACAGACAATGTATTTGATTATGAGAATATTTCATAGTTAGCTTATTTACTCTGATGATTTTTGAAGTTTTAAGTTTTCCTTTAAAAAATGCACTCATTTCAAATATAAAACTTCAAATAAAATAATTGGATTTAATCAAAATTCAAAGAATACCGATGTGGTCGTATTGTCTTGAATAAAATGATCAGTTAAATGATATGATGACTTTTACATTTTAAAATAAACATAACGAATGTTTTGTATACGCATTCAATATATCAAACACATATATTCTAAAGGAACATAATGTATAGATATTAGCAAGTATACTGAATGTAAACTGTCTGTTATGTTTAGAATCTTGATCAAAGTGTTAGAATATGTAAGTACTTACTTGTTGTCTGAGCTGTTATAAACGACAATTATGTTTTATAATACAATGTAAAATCATAAATTTTAAAGTAAAGCAACATTCCTGTCTCTTCATCAATACCAATTTTCTTTCGTACAATATATTATCTATAAATGTACGAAGAATATAAATAATTTCAAAACAAACTAAATGTTAGGCTTCATTTTTGAAAAATAATGCCGAAATATACATAAAGTTATGTGATTGTTAAATTGGTAATTGACATTTGATGAATATTCAAAGGCTTGTTGATGTCAGACAAGCTTGTACAAGATAATCCTCTCACATCTAACGAGATGACATTAAGAGATTTATCAAGAACGTGATGATTGACATCCAGCCAAGCTTCATTACATAGTTTTGTATTTTCCAAAGTATAGAAATATAACAATTCTTAATCTCAACATTTCATTATTACGTTCAATGTCAAAAAGTACCATTTTGGTAATTTTTAAATATCATACTAGAAAAGATTGTACTAATTAATTCGCTAGGTCATTGGGATAAGTGAACAATTATAAAAGATGTATGGTTTTCTCACTTGTCCTACCATTACCCGCCGATGTTTTGTTCGTTCATAAAAAACATTTAACTGTCATTATGATGCTAACATTTCAAGTAGTATTAGCCGGCATATTACAAAGTAAGAAAGAAAAATAAGGACAAAGTAAGACAAAGACTTTGTAGATTTGTCGGTACTTTTCATGTCCTCATACTGAGAGTCTCTTTGAGGCTACCATAAATAATTTTCTGATAATATCTTACTTCTTTAATATAAGTCAGAATGTCTTTTTTTTTATAAACATTATCATATTAATTATAGTGTTTCTCAATGACAAATATATACATTTATTTAACAACTTATCACACACTTTTTGCCATATACATCGGACAAACTGAAAATATAATTTATCTAATTTAAATAATTTACTTCAAAAAGTAAGAAACATGCAATGGAAAGGATTTGCTTGTGAATCAAGGGTACATTATATATAAATATATGTTTTGACTGCCTTAAAAAAGCGATGTAGAAATTGATATCCTTTCCACCCTATTAAAAGAAAATTCTTATTGATATAACTGTAATTTATTGAACATTAACTAATGTTCATTTTAAAGTGGAAACATATTAAAAGTAGTTTTCACTTGGCTAGATAATTTTTGAAATAAATATTTTCTTATTGGGTTTTCAACAATACAAAGTTACTGAACTGTATAGTGTGTACACCAGAGCTAGGTAAATCAATGTCAAGCGTACCCATGTAGCTTTTAAATCTGGAGTCTTATATGAATAAGTTGATATCTTTAGGATGCTTATGTATGGTGTAAGAGTCTTCTAATAAATCTCATGTCAACAGATGTGTTTGTATCTGCGAAATATTATTTTAGCGTTAAATGAAAAGAGAACATGAAATCAAAACAGAAACTATCAATACATTTATTTATTAATTTCTGTTTTATTAATCCAACCGCATATACATAATGTTGTTAACTGATGTTTATTGGCAGTTTTACACATTTTATTTTTGTATTACAAAGCCACGAGTCATGTTGAAATAAAGTATACATAATAATTATTATATATATTATAATATGCAGTAGGTGAATAACTTGATTAAAGGCATATTACGCCTCATACATGATTAATAATGTTTTAATAATGGACATGATACAAGTTAAACAAGACAGTAGGCTGAACGTGCAGTCATGTGTCGTTAACGTAGCAAAATGTAAACAGGGTAGTTTGTTTAAATTCCGTACAAAATGTTCATCCATTATTATAGTTATATCAATTGCAAACAGAGCAACAGAAGCAACAGTATTGCATTTAAGTGGAAATGAGTATCATTATTATTTTCTTGTTGTGGAAATTGTTACAATTAAACTAACGAGTTAAGGTTTCTAAGAAATAAAAATGAAATCATTACTGGACCTTTGGAGTTTGACAAAAATAGCATAGAGATATCGATGTTGCTATTTGCATTTTAACATCATTGCTACAACACTACCAATTTATCATTTAATGTTAATTGAGTATAAGATACTGTCTGACATGTCTCATGTTCGTAGAATAGTTAGGAATACATTACTGCGATCCTGATGTAAGGATACTAAAACTCATTACTGTGATACCAAAAGTGTATTTCTGAAAACGACACGGTGTCCTTCGTCTATATTTAGGCTAATCAATTAAGCCATAACGAGTTATGGGTCTTAGTCAGATAGTCGATTTTTCTACCATCGGGAAATAATAATTGAAAATCTCGTTCTCTTTACTGAATGCATTTAATTATATGCCCGAAACACAATACAAAAATAAAAGCATTCTACAGATTGTTGTCAAATTAAAATTTAACCTTTATTTGCTGTATATAATTAATCATGCATTTGCTGTATATAAATAATCATTGATACCAGCAATAAAATAACTTGCTATATAAATTGTCCTTCATGCTATGCACGGTTTTATGTTACATTTTAGGTATTGCAGTGCAAGGTTGATCATTTATTTTTGAGCTGTGGTTCATTAAAAGAAAGAAATTTCTTCTGTCCCAAACATACTGTTGTCATATTACTTTGTGAACTTTGTGAATCAAAAATATGATTAAGATATATTTTAGACATCAAAAGACTTGATGTTTAAGATTGCTGATATTCCACAGTATACCTACTAAATTAAAACTTTCATGTAGTTCAACAATTTCTTTAGTCATTTATAAAACCAAATTGAATATGCATTTATGTAAATGTGAGGACAAATCACTAGATTGTTTCATGTTTCTCATCCGAAACATTGTTACATACATTGTTAAAATTAGTGTTTGATAAAGCATTAGGACAAGTAACCTAGATTGATATTCAAGAACTAAATTGAGCCATTAGCATTTAATGAGTTTCTCCTCCATTTAAATGAAGTGTCTACAATTTGACAGACTGGACAATTGCATTTTCTAAAGAAGACACTGTCTTGTTATCAACAATATTAAATAGTATCTTAATGCAGCAGTAATATATAATTTACATAACGCCAAATCGGCAAAATTGAAAATGATGCAGGCTCTTTTGATAGAGTGTGTTCATTAATGGTAGTGGTCAGTTAAAACTACCGTCCGGAACCACTCGAACTGGCTTCATCAGAATGAACTTTAAACATCTACAGATGTGTGCATAGGGCGGTGATAATTGACCTTCAATGTGGCACGTGTATAGTGGCGTATAGACCGAATTTTAAAATGATGCGTGTAAACAAAGGGCTGACCGACCAAAATGGGATTTTAAGAGGATCACAGGTTATGAAACCTGAATAACGTCAACAGCCAAATTAGAAAAAGCAGTTAACAGAGTTATTTCTATACAAAATTCAATTATGAATACTATGCAATGCTGAACATTTCCAATGGACTGGAACGAACGACTCTAATAATCCAAATAAACAAAGATATCCACTTCTGTTTGTTAGATGATACCAAAACATATGATGGAATTCATAAAGTACTTTATAAATTCATAAAGTACTTTATATAATGCTTATTTCGGCACACTTATGCAAGTATAATTTTCCTCTTTCTCTTCAGAAATTATTTAAAACTAACTTACGACCCACTGATTTATATTTAAGTCGAAACATTGTTCACAAATTGTTCGACTAATACATATTAATTTAGTTATAGTCTAGACTTTCTGAACACTTACAAGACCGACAGAAAAGAATGTGTTATGTACTACTCATTATTTTATCATCAATTACATTGTAAAAATACACGAGGTATCGTTTTCACATTAATACACACAGCATGAATGACGGCCGACAAACGCCATTAATCATTTTTTATTAATTGTAAGTAAAGCCAATATAATTCAATATTTAACAATATCAAGATAAAATAAGACTCCAGTCTGTGTTAATAGATACTTTCTGAAATAAATGCCCAATCATAGGCTTTTTATTTAATCAGTTAACTGGGGCAGATTTGTCTTGATACTGTACGGAATATAAAATAGATAAATACAGAATCCCTAAAGAAAGCCCAACACGGCAAAATTGAAAATGTTGCAGGCTCGGTTTGATTGAGCCTGTTCATGGACGGTACTGGAAAGTGCAAGTTACCGTCCACGCCCCCTAGCACCGGCTTAAGCAGAATTCAACATTTAAACATGAAATGGTAAAATCGTATTCTATTTTGATTCATAATAAAGGGGATAAAAAAATCTTCTTAACTTTACAGGAAGTGATGTATATGTGATTTACATAAGTATAAGGACAAAAACTCGTTTCATAATCAGTGCACGTTTGTCTCTTTTCGTGATATGTCCTTTCATAGTTTCAATAAAATGATAAAGAAAACAAGAATGCAATATTTGTCACCTTCCCAGCCATCACTAAAAGTATTGAAATCAATAATCCCGAATGCCCTGAAAAAACAACATTTGACAATGGCAAAGTAAGGGACAACTGTTTAACAGCTGTACTATCACACAATACTACACACAAGCTTGTGTTCAAAATGCATGTCTTATTGATTTCAAGGTATTAAGTTTAATAAGAAAACTTTAAGAAAAAGATTTGTTTAAAATTAAAGGGTTTTTTCAGTGACAGTTTATATTGACACACTAACTATACATTCTGTAACATAATTATATTTCAAATGGTAGTGTAAGCTACATGTTTAGTCGAAGGAACATGTATTAACCATACTGTAATATTCCATCACAACCACATGTAAAATATTTAATTAAAATTAAACCGGAGATAAAATCAAATACATTTAAATGTTTCAGTCAATGCATTTACCATATCAGCTAGCGCGGGTCCGGAAGACTTTCTAATTACTTAATGCCAAAAGATGTCCTTAAGTAAAGCTAGTAAAAGACACATTAAGCGGGAAAAATGAATATACGATACGAAAAAATACAAACCTGTATTATTCATTATGCGGCGTTGATTTTTTTTTTATTGATTTTTTTTATAAAATTAGCAAACCGAAAACAAGTAGGCCTTATTACAATTTATTAAATCTGTATAACTTTACTCATGGCCAAATTCGTCAAAAAGCAAACGCTGTTTATTTTCTTTGGCCAATGAGTAAATAAAAATTATTTAGACACACAATAATTACTGCCATCCATGGAGCGAACCAACCGCATTCAATTGAACTATTTTCATTTAATTACTCCGGTTCACTTTCACGTTTTCTGTTTTACACTGTTAAAATGTTTGTACTTTTGCCAAAATAACGCTTAAAAGAAATATAATTGTTCAATTAGTGTATGTAGGCGAACATTGTTCTTGAGAGGCTTCCGCACAGACTATTAAGTATTGTTATATATCTTCCAATTATATTATATATTTAAAAAGTGATTAAATATTACTTCCATTTTCTTTCTACAAACCATTCGATTTGTTTATTACTTACATTGACACTATCCCGATCCAGAGCAATACTGAATGAAATAACAATTTAACTAAAGTTTTTTTCGTCGATCTTTTATACTGTGTTCATCATAGCTGCATTTACATTCATATATATTCTGAAATGACATGAATTTAAGATATTTTTAACTTTTTCTTAGCTTAATAAGCATATGTTATCACGTTTAAATAAGTACACAGAAAGTTTCAAATTATTTGATGTCATTCCCAAAAACACCAAAATCGAAAAAGGAAACAATTAAAATTTTTACACAAAATTAAAAATTGGGGCCTGTTTTTTGGTAACAAAAGATTGAAAAATGTATTCCTCGTGCATTTTACAACAAAAACTAAACTTGTTTGCTGGGGTCTGGTAAAGTGAAAGAAATAAAAAATCATTTCCCATTCCCTGGCAAATGCCCTTTTGGAAGTATAAAAATTTAAATTTCCTTAAAATTTGCTAAATCAAAGTTAACCAGAAAATTAAAAACCACTGGTTGGGCTGTGCCTGAGGGGTAATGAAAAATTACAATCACAACAAATGCCACAATATAAACACATTTTACTTCTTCAACGAAGACTATTGATGTCATTTCTGGTAAAGAGATATAATCTGAATCTTATTAGATTGGCCGTGTTACAAAGAGAATGGCGTAACATATTAGGTAGCTTGAAACATGTTATTGTTATGGATATATTTTGAAAACACTGAATGTGTTTTTAATTATATTTTTTTAAACCTACAATGTACAAATTTCAATATATACTCACCATTTTTATAAATGTCTTTTTTGTACACAAGGTAAGAATAAAAATTATCACGAGCTTGTGATAAGTTTGACATCTTGGAATTTCCTTTTTTTACCAAATGAATCAAGTTACGCGTAACGAGGTATTTCAAGACCAAGCGTTGCAAATCTCTGATAATAGAATCTAAGTTTTTAAAATTATGACGAAAAAAGATTAAGGTGGGTATAATAATTATGAATTTCTATTTTTGGAAGTATTTTGATCAATTCGTCTTTGCTGAATGTTACAGGTGGTGTATAGGTCGTTGTTCATAGTGAATATATGAACTTTTTCACTCGTGTTCTCACTTATAACTCTCTGTCTTTAAAATATATGGTTCTTTTGATAAAAGATCTATGTAGGAAGTTGTAATAAGCTATACAAATGTAGTGAGCATACAGTTTTATTAAAAGACTTCAAAACATTTATAACACATTCTACAAGAATGTAATAATCTATCACATACCTATATTACAGGGACAACACGGTAACACTTTGATTTCCCTTCTATAAACAAAAATGGCACGTGCGAAATAAGACTATTTTACCGGGAGAATGAATATATTCAGATAGTTTTCAACAATAATCATACCTAACAATACACACCATTATCTTTCGTAAACTAAAGAATTTGCATAATGTTAAATCCAATATGTGATCAATTATGTGAAACTATTGCGTTAAATCAATGCCTATGTTTCGTTGTGTGCATCTTACGACATGTACACATCAATGTATTGTCATGTATATAAGTGCAGTTTAAGAATTGTTTTCTATTACAAGTATTTAGTTTCTTAATCTCTATTGAGAATATGCAGATTTACGTTTGATTGATGTAATGCATGTAGTGATTTTATTGTAATGATTTGCACATATGTTTAATTTCACATGTCCCACATAACACAATAGTACTAAGCTGTTAGTGAATACCTTCTAACACAATAGTACTAAGCTGTTAGTGAATACCTTCTGAAATATTAATTATAATTAATATGTGCTTTTACTTCCGCCAAAATGATTTTGTCGAAATGAACGATTGATAAAATTGACAAGGCATTTAAGAATTCTCAGAATCTTGAGAGAATAAGACATTTCACAAGTGTTTTAATGAAGGGTTTGTGAAATAGTTATATTTTATGGTTGTAATAAGACTAATCAAGTTGATGGAGTGGTTTCTGTGGACGACAATTTGTAGAGTGTGTGTAGGTTGAACATAAGTGTCAGCGTTCTATCAAACACTCTTTACTTGTTTTTAGAATAACTTGTTGTAAGTTTTGCGTTCAGTGACCTTTAATCAGAAAATCGACACCGGGGTATGTGGTAAAATACATTTTTCAAGAAACTCTGCTAATTGTTAAAATTGTGGTGCTTTTACTTTGATCATTTAAGTAATGTTGATAATGTTATGACCCAATTCATGGTATCGGAATAAGAACTTCATTATAGTCATAATCATTGTTGCTTAAATCAGTTTTAACATTTACTCAAGTACAGATGGACGATGACATTTATTAAATGTCGCACAGATTACTCATTATTATTATGTGAATAGAAATAAAAAATAAATGACGCCATTTCATTACGACCATCTCCTAATGAAATCTATTTTAGCCCTACAAATCCTTTATAACAGAAAACAAATTCTAAGAATGAAAGTCATAAATGTACTAAAATAGTTAAGCACTATATTCTGTTTATTCCTTGACAAGTTTGTCTCATATTTCTTCCCTTAAATGTTTCCTTGAACACATCACTTAGTGATATTTAACTTACAATACATTTGATGAATTTTGTCGAAGGTAAACCATTATCCAGGGATTATTGGGATGAGTACGGAAGAGTATACGTACCCCCTTATTTATTTTATATGACTTGTCTTAAAGAAAAAAAAACTTTGTATAATATATATCTTTAAAACAAATGGCAGGTTATATGATATATAAATGAGATGTTTAAATATATTTAAAGAGCTTCACACGTTTTAACACACTATAAAATCCAAGTAAGCATAGTTTCGTCGATGATAATTGGAAATGTAAGAGAACAAAATGTTCTTCTTAATATACAGTAGATGTGCTATTATACTTTTATCATATGAACCTCATGAAAAGAAAATGTATGGAGTTATTAATTGAATAAGATTCTGCTGATATAATAAGTCGCTTCTATGATAATAATTAATGCATGTAAAATTCAATATCTTATAATGATCAAAGCGTCTAAAATATTCATAAAATAGATAAGTTAATAGATAAATAAATTTAAATAAATTTTATCAATAACCGTGTGTCGTTTTGCTTTGTGTCTTTGTTTTTCTTATTTATTTTATAGGATTTGTCTATCAAACTTTCATCCTGAATATAAAGACAATTAAATCGTCAAATGTCGAGTGTCTCAAGTGGTACAAAATAAATCTTGTTATAATTAACGAGACTTTTCTAAGGGCACGCTCCGCAAATCTCTGATAATGGAATCGCAGTTTTTTAGTTTAAGACCGTGGTAATGAAGGGAAAGAGGTTTGTACTGTAAAAAGCTCTGTATTTTGCTTATAGAAATTATATAGATGTAAGTAAGATACATGAATGTTGTTGTACAATAGTAACGCTGCATATTCTTCATCAAATTGATTACAAACACTTTTGTATATTCTTGCAGTCAACTTTCAGGTATAACACATTTGAATATAAATGCAATATTTTAGATATTATTTTTTAATGTTATATAAGTACTAGCAACTTTCGAAAGGACGTTCTAAACTAGCCCCATACATAATCATTCGATATTTTAATCTTTATTTTTAATCTGTCTGGAATATTAAATTGTTCTATTTACATTCAAGAACGAAAATAATATGATAAAAGCCTATAGAAATATATTGCATTGTCAATATATTCCAAACATTTATTTAAGACTATAAGGTCATAGTTTATAATGATATGGCTAATTAAGAATATCTTGAAATTTGATAACTAAGGCAGGAAAAGTCTCTGGCAATTTCAAATAAAAATTACCGACCGTGAAAACCCAAAAGAGTGTACAAGAGTATGCCTTATAGGTTAATAAAATCTGGAATCAATAATATGTCAAGACAATCATTGCATGCAGGTAATCAATGGAAGCTTTGTCACATTTAGAGCCAATTTTTCTTCTAAAATTTTAATGTTTAGGAAATAAAAATACAATTTTGCACCATATCTTTCTGAAACCAATAACGCAAAGACAATTGTAAATGGGTCAAACAGATTCTTGAAAAAATGTATATAACGTGTATATACATATATGAGTCATTTTAACATCTCCGTTCTAATTTATTGTAGAAGTTGTGCGAATACATACCCAATTTCAGATATATATGCAAGCCTACTCTCCTATGTAAAATCATTTCATGACTGTTACAATAAAAAAAGAAATCATTAAAAATTGTTGTTTTCATTTATATTTAACTTCCTATATGCTGTTGATATGTCGATAATAATCTTAATATATTAAAGAACAAAGAAATATTATAAATGCACTTTTAATAAACAGTAAATGTGTCATTTCGTTATATTTGTTTGTTGAAATGCCATTCTACAATTATTTAAATCCTGTCTAATGCATTTCCGACGTTCAAGCAACTAAATACATCATTATGTTTTTGTTCATCTTTCGCTGTTTCCTAGTGAAGACATAAATTTGACATTTAATTTGTCTAGTCACCAGGAAAACAGTTTAAGATATGCACATTTTCACTGAAATACAATTTCAAAACAAGCTGCCAATTGTCATAAATTTTATCAAACGGAAATCGTAGTTTGTCACACTTTATATATTTTCTATTGTTTTTTACACCATGACATTCAGTCGAATCTCCTTGTTGATCTTGTTTTTCATATTTTTAACTCTACAAGTTATTCATATCGATATCGTTATTACTTTATAAACGTTGCAAAGTATTTTTATACTTTGGAATTCATTTTCTGTTTGAAACCGTATATGGATCCATAAAAACACAAGATTAACAATTTGTAAACTGCAAATATAATTTAAAGTCAAACACCACTCTGTGTTTATTGTTCTTTCCTTGTTTAATTACAACATTTGAAATATGAATACGACACTGTTGATAGTCAATTAGTATTTTTATGACAAATGACAATAGGAAAGTAAGTTAAACTTTGTATGGATTACTCTTTGTTATCTTGTTATTTGATACAATGTAATTTATGGACTTGAAGTCCAAAGCGATATGTATATTATAGCAAGTTGCCATTGCGTGTCATGTAAGAAGCCTTTATTTGTCATAAATTGGCAACAACTTTCTTGGAAATAAATAAATGAATAAGTGATTGTCACTGTTCGCTGTATTGATCATAGAGACACTAGTAAAATATTTTAATCCTATCCAGCTCAAGAACAAATGCAATTGTGTAAAAAATCACAAAATAAAAGTTTATGATATGACATCATTTTTACGACAAAGCAGATTTTTTCATTTTTTTTTCTTTATTTTCTTTAATTTTAAATATTGGGTCTGTCAAAATGTACAGATTTCTATGAAAAAATGCTCACGTATGTTTTCGCCGAAGTTTAGTTACTTTTTACTTTACTTTCGATACTTTTACGTTAGACCAAGGGCCTGGGAGGGCATTTTAACGTGTTTATTACACGGTATAGTAAATATACTAGAATACATAATGTAAAATTAGCACTGACTATCAAAAGACAATTGAAGTCTGGTCAATTATAACTATGATAGGAAACCATAAAATTATGATTCATAACAAATTCATATTTTCGAACTAGCTTTTACTATATTGATAATCAGCTTATTAGTCTTAGTTTGATTATGGTGTTCTAATTTTTCAGAACAATCTCTAAGTCAAGACCTCGGCTGTATTCATTTTTACACTTTTGTTGTCTGAAGATATTCTCTTTTGAATAATAAATATTCGTATACATTTATGAATGTAATAGATCAGTTTTAACCCTTCATGATAAATTACATCAGATATGTACTCCTGATCATAAAACTGTGAGAAAAACATTAAAAAAGTTAAAGATCAGAATACTTAGCCAAAATGAAATTGTTACACAACCGGTTGAAAACTGATTTTAGTTATAATAATTATTTATGTTCGGTTTGTTTTAAATAGAATAAATGACCGTTTAGTTTTTCTTTCTTGTGTTTGTAAAGGTAATATAGTGTATTTGGATAAGTTTTGTAATGCATAACTTTAGTTCTTATAATACATGTATATTTTTCTGTTAATCTAAGAAAAGCTCGTACCTTCGTACGTATGAAAACATTTAAATGTTTGTTAGGATCAGATAACGGTTGTACAATGACGCATCAAGTCATGTTTACTGCTGATATTGAGCCATTATGAAATGGTCAAGTATACATACGGTTGCTTCATTACTTTGTTTATCTTCTGTATCGTCTGTTTATTTGTGTTTGATTGATATCATATTGTTTATATATCGTAGGTAAAGTCAAAGTTATAATAATTTTGCTTTTGCAATAAAATGAATTTATAAAGAATTTAGAAAGAATAATTTTCTTTTGAAAGCAAAATGTATCTATAAAGAAACTCAAATACTGTTTGTGGTGTATTCATCTGATTTAATTATCTTTTTTATTAACGTCTTGATTGCATGTAATACTGTCTTAGTAAATGAATCAAATATAATGATAAATTATTGATTGTAATTAAATGTTGCATTAACTCAACTGAAGAAGAGATAAAACATATTTTACAACTATCTTCAGAGTATGGTATGTTTTCATCAAAGAAGACAGAACACAATTCACAAAATTGGCATCTAATTATCTATCTTACAACACAAATATTATTCTGCTACCTCATGTTCAATTATTCAAGTGTCAAACACTTACCAAGATCTGTTTAAGTGTTTCTGAAAAGATTAAAAACGTGTGTTTCACTAACATGCAGATGTCAACACCATTAAGAATTAACGTAGCTGTTTGGTCAAGAACAGGAGAGCTTAAATTGTCCTGTTTTTGACAGTTCCTTAACTAGTAAACATTATCAACCGTTCTTGTTAGGAAAAAATCAATCCTCTAAGATTTTATAAAGACTGAAGTTTTAAAATGGTTAATGTAAGACAATCTAGAATTCTTTGTTGTTGTTGAAAGAAAGGTTAAAACAAAACGCAAGACATGTCGCATTCTACGATATTTTCAAATAAATAAAATACCGGCTACGAAATAAAATATCGCACTTTAGACAAAGGATAAGTAAAAATATAATCGTTGCTATTACACGTTTATGTGATTATACAATCAACTCTGGTAAAAAAATATCAATAAGATATAAAAAAAAAGCATCCTTCTACAGTAAACAAAGGATTATGTCTGGACAATAATGAATGTAAAAGTAATGTTTTGAATGCGAAAATTGTTTCATTGTGAACATTAGATGATAGTGTTATGTTTATCTCTCTCTCTAAGTAATAAAACTGACCATGTTCTAAAACTGCAATGTATTGCAATGTTGGTTTTAAAGTGAGATAAACTAAACATATATGTATTCGTTCATTTTTATTTATAAGCTTATTTTAGCATTAATTTTGTAACTTAAAATGTGATGGGCTGACCAAACATTGTTGTCATATTTTGCAAATTCTTCACTATATTGTTGATGCGTTGTTTAAAACTCAATCTTTCTTAACTAATTTAATGTTGATGTGTTCCAGTATACAATCGACTGCAGTCCCTAAAATAACCTATGCTATGATCTTTTAACGCTTGTATTAAAATTCATTTATTTTTTAATTCGTAACTACATTTGTAACGACAAATCCGCTCAAATCTTGAAGTTCTTTGAAGGTTTGACAACACAACAAGATTCTAAAAATAAGAACAATGGTACTACACATTACTAACATAAAGGTTTTCGGGGATAACTTAAATAAGTAAAGAAAAAATCCCCTCGAATTTTCCGAAGTCATGCATTTAGTTTTTTCGAAGTCATGCATTCAGATGTGAATTAATATCTGTTTTCGTTACTTTTAGATTAAATGCTTAAGGAATCATACACTAGGGTCTAAATGATAATATTTGGACATGTGTTTTATTTGATAGAATTATTGATCACTTGACAACAATCAAATTATAACTTTGTTCTTCACTAAAAAAACATATATGCCCATGGTTCACATTTATAAAAAGTCATAAGACGTTTTTGTGTTTACTTTTCAACACTATTTTATGCTAAACTCTTATGATTACTATAAATTCTATGTACAATCTATTTTCTGTGTGGCGGCGCGGCCGACTGGTTAGCAAGTCGGACTAGAAATCTAAAAATGACTGATATCGTAAAACACTTTACATTCAATGCTTAGAAATGGTCGGTTCCAGAAACGGATTCGAGATAGCTTCGAACACAATCGAGCTTAAATAAATTTGCATAAACTATAAACTATTTTTAATTGTTTTTTTAAACATTGACAATAACGATCGTCGATAACTTTTGTGCACAAAGCTTCAATTATCTATTATCTAATTAAAGTTGATCTGGATTAACCGCCTAAGTAATCGTAAAACTTATCTTAGAAACACCATGAAAAAACATGTAAATATCCGCACTAACTCTGGTCATTTCGAATAGAAAATAATGTATTTTACATCTAATAAGACGGCTTCCTGCATGATGCTGCCAAGGATCAACATAAACAATTTCTGAGACAGGTCATGCTTTTCTGTCCCTTTTAATTTGCATTCTTCTTTTAGTATAGCGATTTATCACCTAACATTTGACAAATTGTTCAGACAAATTGAAAATATTCTGACATAAATATAATTTACCACATATGCTGATAAACATCGTGTCATAAACAAAGAAGAGATGTTTATGCACTAACATTGTTAAATTATCATATTTTCCAACTAAAATCGACCTTACGAACATGCTGTTTTAGTTTATAAGTAAATATGAATTGTAGTCAACTAAAATATACCATTAAAACTAATGTAATTTCTGCACTGATTTACGATTAATAAACTTTTGAAAACAAGATTATAATATTTTCACTTCTTCCAGTAGTTGTTTATAATTTTGGAATGTTTTGTTTCAGTATATGCTTTGACCAGAATTCATTTAAACTACTTTAGATAATTGTTCTCATAGCATTTTCCATTTCCAGGGTTTTATCTATGGTATCTTTAACAAAGACATATAAATAAGAAGTACATGTTCATAATATTGAGGAATCCGTCTGTTTAACCGATCATGATAAGGGCGCATGTGGTTTCAGGAAACGGCGTCATTATATTTCTATACATTTAGAATACTAAGAACAATCAACATTTTGAAAATATTTGATGGTCAAAAATCATTTTCACATCTATACAGACAATGAATTGCAGTATCATAACAATACGATTATAATTATTTTATCTTGTTGATTTCCAAAAGCTCCTACATAGCACTTTATTAAAGATCTATCAAATTCAATTAAAATGCAAGAAAAACTAAACTTCGAGAGCTTTTACGGTAAATGTTGTGCAATGTTCACATTTAATTACTTCATAAAAACATTTGCTGTTAATCGGTGAAAGAATTTACACATATACAGAATTTTAATCCAAATGTATCAGATAAATGATGTGTGATGAAGGTATCAAAATTGCATTGCAAACACATTGTCTACAATGTTGGTCTTACCGTTTAAGAAATATGTATCTATGCTTCAAAACAAAATTTATTTTTTTAATTCGTTTTTTAGTGATTTATCGGTCATCGACCTAAGTATGCCATTCTTTCATAACCACATTCTTGTTATAGGGTTTGACATTCTGAGAAGCATTACTTTGAATTTCAAGATAATGAACAAAATTCTATTGTCAAATGTTAATGTTAATTGTCACAAATTTAATAACATGAATTGTGTAAATTTAACAAGAACTGTTCCAGAGCAAGTATCGCAAAACACGAATAATTGAGTCGCTGTTTGAGGTAATGAACTTTTCTCGCTTGAAACAATTGTGCAACCCCTTCACGTCTTGCCACATTTCATGGTTATTTTTATTCACAATATATTTCCTAAATAAAATATTATCAGTTCGGTCAACGGTAGCAACTACATTGTATTAGATATGTTTTTCATGTATTTTACAAGCGAAATAATCATATTGATTGAACAGACAGCCTTCCATTCAAAATCCAAAGGGTAAAATAAGATGACTTAACACGGGGGCTTTTATTTTATCTACTACAATACTTTATAAACAATTTAACAGCTTCCCAGACGTCGTTCCGCACCTTTGTATATTTTTAAATATCTAAAAGACATATTCAGCTTTATATTATGCATACATAATCTTATTGTTTACTTAAATGTTCAGGAAAACCATCAGCTTAAATACTTTTCATATCCTTATTACTATTGCTTTTGTTCAATTTGGTCTCTTCTTTCGGGATTTTATAAGGTTATCCTGAATTTATTTACACCTAAGCGTAAGGCTTCAATCAACTGGTCTACCTCGTACTTTATGATTCAATGACGAACAATTCTCTTATAACGTACATCAAATGAATGTATAGAACACTCCAGTTATTTCAAGGAGATTTTCGTTAAGGAAATTATGTTAATGGAAATACACTCTAGAAAAGAAACAATTGGTACAAAATGATTATTTCCGCTTAGAAATGCATTTGGGAATGGATCAATTTTACAGGCGAAATCAATTT
>NW_026864460.1:0-29426 GCF_026571515.1 Ruditapes philippinarum | reverse complement strand
CCCGCAAAAATATTCGTCATATCTATTCATAGGGAACCTTTTTATCTTTGTCTTTTAGTTGCTATATTCTCTAGAGATTGCTCAAATCTAGATTCAAAATTAACAGTTAGTCTTCTCCGTTCCAAATCTGGCTAAATAAAAATCCAGAAACGAAATTATCCGACACTGGCAAAAATAAACAAGAGCACCGCTAGGCGAAGCATTATATGCCCGAAAGTGGTTTTTTTTTAGTAAAGATGAAGCATTTGTAAGACATGGGAATTAGCTGTTCATCCTATAAAATTTTACAGATGTAGGTTGATTAATACTTAAGTTATTTATGATGACCTTAACCTTTGACCTTGTGACTCTAAAATCAAAAGGGGTCTTCTACCTTATATGGACAATCATCCTAAGGAGTTTGAATATTGTGGGCCAAATGGAACTTTAGTTATGTTCCGGAAACTGTTTTAAGTATCGAGGTAATAGTGACCTTGACCTTTGACCTTGTGACCCCAAAATCAATAGGGGTCTTCTACCCAATATGGACAATCATCCTATGAAGTTTGAATATTGTGGGCCAAATGGAACTTAAGTTATGCTCCGGAAACTGTTTTAAGTATCGAGGTAATAGTGACCTTGACCTTTGACCTTGTGACCCCAAAATCAATAGGGGTCTCCTACCAAATATGAACAATCATCCTATGAAGTTTGAACATTGTGGGTCAAATGGAACTTAAGTTATGCTCCGGAAACTGTTTTTAGTTTTAAGGTAATAATGACCTTGACCTTTGACCTTTTGACCCCAAAATCAATAGGGGTCTTCTACCCAATATGGACAATCATCCTATGAAGTTTGAACATTGTGGGCCAAATGGAACTTAAGGTATGCTCCGGAAACCAAATTGCTAACGAACGGAAACTGTTTTCAGTATCAAGGTGAAAGTGACCTTGACCTTTGACCCCAAAATTAGTAGGGGTCTTCTACCCAATATGGACAATCATCCTATGAGGTTTGAACATTGTGGGTCAAATGGAACTTAAGTTGTGCTCCGGAAACTGTTTTCAGTTTTAAGGTAATAGTGACATTGACCTTTGATCTTTTGACTCCAAAATCAATAGGGGTCTTCTACCCAATATGGACAATCATCCTATGAAGTTTGAACATTGTGGGTCAAATGGAACTTAAGTTATGCTCCGGAATCTGTTTTCAGTTTTAAGGTTATAGTGACCTTGACCTTTGACCTTTTGACCCCAAAATCAATAGAGGTCTTCTACCCAATATGGACAATCATCCTATGAATTTTGAACATTGTTGGCCAAATGGAACTTAAGTTATGCTCCGGAAACCAAATTGCTAACGGACAAATTGCTAACGGACGGAAACTGTTTTCAGTATCAAGGTAATAGTGACCTTGACCTTTGACCTTTTGACCCCAAAATCATTAGGGTCTTCTACTTTCATTTAGTTCTGCCCATTGTACACGCATTTTATTAATTGGGGCCCATACGCTGCTTTTCATGGAATGGCACTAACGTGTCACACTGATCGCCGTATGAGCACGTCTGCGGATGTTTCTAAATTCAAAATTTCACCATTCCATGTTCATATGTTGGATTCTGCTTATGCCGGTGCTAGGGGGCATGGACAATAACTTGCACTTTCCAGTACCGTCCAAGGACAAGCTCAATCAAACCGATCCTGCAACATTTTTAATTTTGCCGTGTTTGGCTTTCTTTATGGATTCTGTTTTTCTCTATTTTATTGTTTCTTGAGGCGAGTTCGGCTTCACAAATGGCTTGGCCTTCATGCTTTCAGAGACAACCATTCTAGTTTCATCATTTAAGTGAATATATAGACCAAGGGAAAGGCATTCGAAAATACAAACACCAACAAAGTGTCTCAAAAGATAAGCATGTGATATGTGATATGTATTTAATGATGTTTTTTTAATATCGATATCAATATTAATCATTGGCGTTTGCTTTATTACAACGTTTAACTGAATTAAAATGTAACAATTTAATTTTATTTTAACCTTTCTCATTTAAATACATCTTATGTTCACACACCCTTGAAACAAAATTAATGCTTCACAGAATTGCATGAAATTAGAATTACAACAGCCTGCAAACAGTATGTTTAATTAACCGACGTGATAGTGTCAATTCTTCAGGGCTTTCTTTAAAATTATCACTGAAAGGACTAAAATGTCATTGACTTTCAGAAGGAATGAAGAGTTTGTTGTTTTTGCTAGTCTTTGTCCCTCTCATTTGAGCTGTTTGATTAAGTTTAGAAATCTAATGAACAATTTGTTGTGTCATGTTATTTTAAATTTTGGAAGAATTCCGAAAAGGATACATTTAAAGGGATTTGAAATATGATAAACAAGATCAACACGGAAAGGCGGCGTTCAATGAACGCAATACTTGCAACAGTAACAAAGATTTAATCTGAAAATAATTTATTTATGCATGTGTAAAACTGAAGATTTGCTGCGTTTTTGACTAGACACTGGAACAGTGTCATCCAGACTTCAGGAATGGTCAGCATCAAGTGTAGTTGTGCATATTTTCGACAATTTGCAGTTAAATGATTTTTGTCTCAGTTATGGCCCTTAAACGATTGTTTTGTCGGGACTACTCCTATTATACCACTAATGTAAATGAAACTTTACAGGATTGACCGGTACCTCATGCACTTGCGCATTTTAAACGGATTTATTTCGGTTGAATGATGTGGGCTGAGTTATGACGCTTGAACAAAAAGAAAATGTGGCTTGTTAATGTTAATAAGATTTTCTATCAAACAAACATCTGTAAAATATAACTTTATTTTACATTATTATGTTTGGTTCCAGTAGAATTATATGTGAGTAAAACTTAACAACAACAAAAACAGTACAGTTAAGGTAAGATGATTTGGGCTAATCTCTGGTATTACAATATGATAAACAAGATCATCAAGGAAAGGCGGCGTTCAATGAACATATATCTGGTATTACAAACCTCAAAGCAACACAAGCAGCCAACACCACCTCATGTGCTGGAACTAAGAGAAGCATAAACTTCTGTTATTTGAAGCAATTTTGTCACCACTTACGATCACACTTTACGTGACTTTCTCAGCCACTAAAGGCAACCTATCAGCCGCAATGCGTAATAAAACATTGTCATTCTCAGTGATATTGATGTATTTTGCATTATTATATCATCTGATGTGGAATTAATATACTCTAAGTAACTAAATATACTCTACGTGGTACTCAGATAGAATGTTATTCTACCTTTATATCAACAACATAAATTCTAATTTATTAAAAGCTTTATTGTAAGTTAGCACTTATCTGTTATGTAATGTTTTATCCCGATTTATTGCCAGCTGTTTACGTTATCGTTGGTTAATCATAGAGTAAACAAATTAAATGAAAAACACAAAAAACCAATAATGAATTAAATTAAATATCATATTTGTGCTGAAATGTTAAAAATTACTCCCTTAGTACTTAAGAAAAATAACGTAAATTTACTGTTTGCATCATAAATCTTAGAGATTGTGTTTGTTGTTTTCACGAGCTTATGACTTAAAGTTAGCATACCACATTCAGAGATAAGATAAGTATTTTGATTTCGTTCACTTATGTAAGTTGTTATAAGGGGATAATTGAGGAATAGTGATCTTGTTTCTTTAGGATAATTGATTCTGGCACTCAAGCCGATGCGTGAGGCAGGTTGTACTTTTTAGCTCACCAGAGCCGAAGGCTCAGGGTGAGCTATTAGTATCAAAGGGGGATACCCCGGCGTCCGTCGTCCGTCGTCATGCGTCAACAATCATCTTCTTCTCTGAAACCGCTGGACAGATTTACTTCAAATTTGGTCTGTAGCATCCTTGTGACAGTCACACTTGAATTTGCTCATGCCATTTCAATTGGCAATAGAGCTAAAAATAGAAAAACCTTTAAACATCTTCTTCTACAGACCTAATTGATGGATGATCACCAAACTTTGTATGTAGCATTCTTGGGTAGTATTTTATCAAGTTTGCTCATATTAATTTGATTGGCCCCTTTTAGGGGTCTCTAGGGCTAAAAATAGAAAACACCTTTAGACATCTTCTTCTACAGAACTAATGGATGGATGATCACCAAACTTTGTCTGTATCATTCTTGGGTAGTCTTTTATCAAGTTTGCTCATATCAATTTGATTGGCCCCTTTTAGGGGCTGCTAAAGCTAAAAATAGAAATACTATAAACATCTATATCTAGAGAACTAATTGATGGATGATCACCATACTTTGTCAGTAGCATTCTTGGGTAGTCTTTTATCAAATTTGCTCATATTAATTTGATTGGCCCCTTTTAGGGGTCTGTAGACCTAAAAATAGAAAATCATTTAGACATCTTCTACAGAACCAATTGATGGATAATCACCAAACTTTGTCTGTAGCATTCTTAGGTAGTATTTTATCAAATTTGCTCATATTTATTTGATAGGCTCCTTTTAGGGGTCAAGGGAGCTAAAAATGATATAAACCTTTAGACAGCTTTTTCTACAGAACTTATTGATGGATGATCACCAAACTTTGTAATTAGCATTCTTATAGTAATCTCTTATAAAAAAATGCTCATATTTATTTGATTGGCCCCTTTTAGGGACTTTTAAAGCTAAGATACCCCAGACCATGGCATTTCTTCAAATTATAGTTTAATGAAAGGGAAACAACTCATGCTGGAATTTCTTTCATACATGTGAATGACCTTCTGTTTGCTGATGAAATTATTTGAGGTCATGACCTCTTATGAAATAACTTAATAAGCACATTATACAAGATAAATAAGAACTTAGTATCAAGCTTTATTTGGTTTCATTCATATTCACTTAATTACATCACTTCATGCAGTGTTTTCTCTAGAGAGCGTTTTCTGCGTTTTTGACACAGTACTTTTGCATTTGATGCGGTAATATTATAGCCGTGTGTTTTCCGTGACGCATATTTTTGCGAGGGTCGTAGTATATATTTTTTTCTATAAATAGCATGAATTTCATCAGCTGATCGGTCACATGATTTATCTTAGACGCTTTAGTGATTATTACATGTTAAAAGCGCTCAGGCGCTTCAGACTGTGACGTCATTATCCGGGTAAATTCACAAATGTCTGCTTCGAAAAAAACAGCCAAGATTGACTTCATTCTTCAATAAAAACAATGTTAACGTTGATGGAGCGACAGAATCTACCGTAAACAACTCTGCGCCTATACCAAATGAGGTTTCCCAACCAAATCAATCGGCGAATGCTGAAACAACTGAGAAATCCAAGCAAAATGATAATGCTCCGAAGCGATTTTTTCGTAAGGAATTTTTGGTTATTAAAATGACTTGCACAGTTTGTATTACTGAAAATAAAGACAAATCATTCACATCGGGATGCACAAACTTTAGAGTTTTTTAGTACCGTACGGTACTGGTTACGGGAGTTGACGGAAAATCGGAACTAGTGTGTAACGCTGGACAGACGCTACCAAAGCTCCATAATTTTACCGATTGGGCACATATTTGCCCTCAAATAAAGAGTTTGTTGTCCCATACTGTAAACACCTTACATATTTTGCATGTGACACTTTGTGTATTCATTTACAAAAGCTATAAAGAAAAAATGTTCCATCAAAATTAACCCTGCTGTTGTGGTCATTTATCAGGTCTAGTATTTCATGATATTTATGGACTGTCCGTAAATTTATGGTTAGTCTGGGACATTATCTTATATCCCAGGGATAGTCTAGAAATTTAACGATTTTTCAATCCATAAATTTACAAATCTATATTCAATGTGAATTTTGCTGTTTTTAATTTTACACTAAAATCCGCAGCTTCTGACCTGAGTCAGTGTACCCGGTGTCGTACACTTTTTTAAGGAAATTAAGAAAATTATCTTATAGTTAAAAATTCTTCTTTTAATTAATATTATTACGAAAATTACATCCTTTGCCCATAAAAACTGATGACCAAAATGTTTCTATCTTAAGTAGGTCATACTTCTAGGCGCACTTGATTTTAAGAAACAGGAATGGGCCAATTATAATAAATAGTGGACTCGGTTCCGCACACAAGGCCATTTTTATACTGACGGGTTATTTTACATCTTAAACATGTTTTATAAATTATTAAACATCTCTAAGTCCAGATAAGGTAATTATTTTTTGCAAGTTTTCAGGACTTCAATTTAATTTAATGCACATTCTTACTACAGTATACAAACATTTATTTCCAAGAAGAGTAGCACACAGAAACATGTAACAGCAATGGAAACATACTTTTTTACAACATGTAGGTTGCAAGCATAGACAGAAAAATTATGATTGAAAGTCTTCTCATCTATTTAGTTATGATTTGTTCGATTAAGAGTTTGGTTTTATTTTAAACAAAAGAATCAAGGTGAAATGACTTGACGTTTGGTAGTTGGGAGAAGTTAATTCATGTGCATATTTCAAAACTAACAGCAAATTTGCCATAACAAAAACATACGTTTCTTTTTATAATAATCTTAACTTTAGACTAGAAATTAGCATGGTTTAATTGCTGAATAAGATGTTTTTATGTATGACCTACATAGCCACGTACATGTATTTACATTTTCGTCTGCACTCTCCAGGGAGAGGAGAGGCGGGGGGGGCAAGATCCCAGATTACGTCATATCCTGTTGAAAACATGCCAGTTCAGTGAAATACAAATGAAAACTGAATAAATTCATTTGAATTGTCAAGAAAAAATGAAAAATGGGAATGTGTGCGGGAAAGGGTCCTGTGCGGAACCGGGTACACTGACTCTAGTTTTTTTTATTGATTGTTTATATTTACAAAGGTAATGTGGTGAGTTTCATCTTTGTATGATAAATTTGAAATATTTAATAAAAGTGAAAGTTGAAAGTCATCATATTGTTTTGAATCTCACCATACTGTTACATTTAATCATAGAGTATGTAACCTTATTAATTTTAACCTGTGGTTTTGAATTTTAATGCAGCTTCTACTATTTTCTTACTTAATGTCTGTAAATTTACAGATACAAAAATCTGTAAAATTATGGCTCGTCCTAAAATTTACCAACTGTCCGTAAATATCATGAAATCCTAGACCTGTTTATTCTGCATTATTTTATTCTACATAGTCTCATGGGAACACACTTGCAACATAGATATTTCTAACAAAGCCTCCAAAATATTAGAGCAAAATATTTCAATAATAAGAAGGGCAAGTAAAAGTTGAGGTGGACTGGTCTTTCAGCAAGTTCTTTGAAAAATAACACTGAAAAACAGTTGTTTCTGGTGAGCGACTCAGGGCCATCATGGCCCTCTTGTTCATTGCCCCTCATGTACAGACTCAATCAAACCGATTTTGCAATTTTTATGTATTTTCTCTGTTCTAATGCTTCCGACTGATCACTTTATTACAGATTGTTGAAAGGTTGGAAACATAAAGTAATTGACTAAGTTGAAATATTAAAAACAAAACTCGCCTCCGTGGTCGAGGGGTTAGAGTCGATGACTTCTAATCCAGTATGTTCGATCCCTGGGAGATGCTTTGGTAGTTTAGCACGGAGGAAGGTAATCTAGTACTGGTGTAACTCTCCAGAAACGATGGTAAGGAAACTTGCCGCCTATATGACTGAAATACTGTTGGGAAAGGTTTAAAATGAAACAAACAAACAAAAAACTCCACCGATGCCTAAAAAGGTAAACATTCTTAAACCACTTAAAATAGAAAGATAAGCAAAAGGTTACATACTCAAAAAAAAACTACAAATAGTTTTTTGTGCTATTCTTTGTCCGATTAGAGTTAAAAGCATTGCAACGCTTTTACGTTATGGGTCATTTTCAAGATTAGAATAATTATTTGGAAAAAAAACAGTCAGCAAATGATTTGAAATTTTACGCAAAGGTTTACGTTATTGATCTAGACCTATATTAAATACAATATTATTCTTGTAAAATATACCAGTCTCATTATGTCAAAAAAACTCTGTTCAAATAATAAGTTTCTGAAAGAAAATATGAACAACTTCAAAATAACATGTAAATATTTAAGTTGTGAGAGAGTTAAAGAATATTGATCAGATGAAATACCTGGTTAAACAGCGGTGTGATTCAGACGAAACAACATCGAGATGTGACCGGTCGTTAATTTTAATAAGTCGGATATTGTAATGATGAATTAATCAAATTAAGATCTAAGTAAATGGGCAGTTAGGTAATGACACATTCTAAAAGTGGTGAAATATTGATTGCTGATTTTTTTATGATCATTTTATTCGTGTGTTCAGTAGGGTGGAGATCAGAAAGGGTATCTTAGGATGTTAATTATTATATTTGTCACCTAAGTGCAGTAACTGGTGTATTCAAATATTAAATAGTGAACCCATAACAACACTTAGGTGTCGATTTCTGTATGTCATCGCTTAATACATTAAAACGTAATTTTGCTAAGCAGTCTATTATAATTCTATAAGTATTGACATTTAGAATCCGACATAAGCCGAAACGATATTTATGTATTCTGTTTTGGCGCCATATGACGACCAGAATTGTATTCGCGCGCTGTTAAACCAAACAAACACAAGAGTGATCTGTGACCACATATGTTGTCTCATTATAGCCATTTAGACAACAAAAATCATTAACAGGGCAAACGCTTTTTAATGCAAGGGCCATAACACAGCCAAAAATCATTTTACCGGAAAACCCGTGTAAAATGGGTAAGTTCTTGAGCTATCGATCAATCTTGTAAATTTCATTGAAATTTTATTAGTGGTAAAGAGGAGTAGTCCGGACAAACTTCAAAAATAAAATCATCAAATGGTCATAGCTCTGGCAGAAGTCATTGACCCGAAAAATGCCGACGACATGCACAGCTAGACTTGGTAGTTGTCATTTCTGTATAGTTTGGATGAAATTGAACAAGTATTCTGTTGAGGAGTAAACCGGACACGTTTTGTGACGGACGGACAGACAGACAGACGACGACGAAGTGTTCACTATAAGTCGTCACTTCTCTTTAAAGGCATTACAGAAAATTACACTATGAAGATATAAATAATTATTTGTGAAATTTCAGATGACCATTTCATTCAAACAATAACTTCACATGGATACAGTTAAAAACTAAACTATATTTCATATAATACTATTTCATACATTTAATATGAAACTATTTGGTTAATAGAAAATCGTAACTAGAGTATTCAAATTTGATTTTCAGGAAACAAACTATAGAATTAGAATTACATATTCTTTCAGTAAGCATAAAATTGATCAACTTAACTGATTCACGGTGGTCTTTTGCTATATAAAAGCCGAAGATACTGACGCTTAATAATATATAGCTAGAGATTGTCCCGCGCGATTGTTATTTAGTTAAGATTTACATGTACAAATTTGTTAATAAATTATGTTCTACATGCATGTAGTTTATACATTCATGTAGTGTATGGCAATTTTATCATTTATATTTGATTAAACATTACCCACGATTTGAAAATATCCTATTCTGTGTGTGCAGTCTGTTAAGTCCCTGTGATTGAGCATTTATGAAATTTTAGATTTTATTTCGCCCGACAATCATTTGGATAATATCTGGTATCTATATATGGAAAGCCTTGACTGTCTTATAATTATAAACCATAACGTTGTTATGTCCATATAGCAATATATTGAGTCAACCTTTCCTTATACAATGTACACTCATTAATATATTATATGGCTCCATCTTTAAATGTAGTCAACTGAACAATATATGATGTCAACGTGTTTTTATATGATGTCAATCAATTATACGTTGTGCATTTTTATATATATTATATGGAGCCATCCTTATATAAGGTCAAAATAACAATATATGATGTCAATCTGTCCTTATATGATGTCAGTCTACCATTATATGATGTGAAGTTATGAATATATTATGTGGAATAATTCTTATATAGAGTCAACATTATATGATGCCAATGCGTCCTTATATGATGTCAATCTATCATTATACGTTGTGCAGTTTTTAGTATATTATGTAAAACCATCCTTATATAGAGTCAACTTAACAATATATGATGTGAATATGTCCTTATATGATGTCAGTCTTTCATTATATGATGTGCAATTACGAATATATTATGTGGAACCATTCTTATATAGAGTCAAAACAACATTATATTATGTAGAACCGTCTTTATATAGAGTCAACTTAACAATATATGGAGTCAACACGTCCTTATATGATGCCAATCTCTCATTATACGATGTGCATTAATGAATATATTATGTGAAACCATCTTTATATAGAGTCAACTTAACATTATATGATGTCAACACGTCCTTATATGATGCCAATCTTTCATTATACGATGTGCATTAATGAAAATATTGTGTGAAACCATCTTTATATAGAGTCAATTTAAAAATATATGATGTAAATGTGTCCTTATATGATGTCAGTCTTTCGTTATATGATGTGCAATTACGAATATATTATGTGGAACCATTCTTATACAGAGTCAAAACAACACTATATTATGTAGAATTGTCTTTATATAGCGTCAGTTTAACAATATATGATACAATTTACTTTGAGTTGTCCCGCTGTTGCCACGAAAAGTGCATAGTGAGATATAATCCGGTAAATTTAACCCCAGAAGCACACGACATAATGGTGTTTGCACTTCATATAAAGCAGCGGTCGTATAACAATAGATGCACATCGTATAATGAAAGATTGACATCATATATTGATAAGTTGACAGCATATAATGATGCAACCACATAATATATTCATAATCGCACATCGTATAATAATAGATGCACATCGTATAATGAAAGATTGACATAATATATTGATATGTTGACTGTATATAATGATTCTACAACATCATATATTCATAAATGCACATCGTATAATGATTGGTCGACATCATATAAAGACACATTGACATCATATATTGTTCAGTTAAATTCATATAAGGATGAATCTACATAATTTATTCATGAATGCACATTGTATAAAGAAAGAGTGACACAACAACGTTCATTTTTACAATCATAAGACAGTCAAGGCCTTTCATATCTATAACATATTTCTAATGTACTAAAATTATCGTTCGTTGTGTCGCATGGTTATTTACAAGTTCGCCAACTAAAATGTCCAGACAATAAACACAAATGAATTAAATTTTAAATAATTATACGTATGTTCGCTACCTGAGAATGAATATATAGACCTAAATCGCAAATAAATGGATTTAAAAAAAATAAAATTATACAGTTCGCTAGAGAAGACTATCAGGACAAAGGTTGCAAATGAAATGGATATTAAATGATTAAATAATTATTTATATGCTAAGAATATCCGGACAAAAAAAAGGAAAATGAAATTGATTTTCTCTTGCTTTGAATTAATTTTGTTTCGTCACCATATTTTTTAATGCCATTTAAATGCTCCATATAAAAGGCGGAGACAAGAATCTGTAAAATGTCAACAAAAAACAACAACAACAAAAACAACAAAAAAACAGAATACGTACTTATTCAATTATTTCAAGCATTATAACGGCTTTATATTTTAATCATGCTACGACTTGATCGGTCTCTTTTGATTAAAGGTTATCTGTCATTTCAAAATAGTTTGCCTATCACCCTTGCTTGTGCCAAATCAAATTTGAAACATATGAATCAATCAAAGTCTTCAAATTACAACATTTCCGTTTTCAAATTAATAAAAAACACAGTCGAAGAGAGCTTAATTATAAAAATAACAGCTACAGGTGTTGCGGCTTTAATTATTTTAAATTAAACTTTTGCTACAGAAATTAACTAAAAGCAGCAAGATAAAAATATTGATTGGGAGTAATGTTATTGTGACATTTTGTCAAGGATATGATCAGAAATTTTATAATTAAAATTGCCTAAGCTGGGTTGAAAATTGTTTTAATCTGAAAACGTCTAATTTAGGAAACAATTCTACAAAATAATCTTTTTCAATAATCACGGAAAATGAGCGGAATTGCATTTGGTACTATGATGGTTTTCATCAATTTGTTTTAAATTTCAATTGTGTTGAAATCCAAGTTGTGCATGGAATGTCTTTGATTAAAGTTCGTCTTGAAAACGGAATCATTTAAGAGAATAAGTAAAAACGTTAAGATAAAGGTGGTAATATAATTTGTATTAATATGACTTAGCAATGCAACAACATTTATTCATATAACATGTTTAATACAAAAAACACAAGAAAAGAGAATATTCTGTGGCACTTCACAGTTCATAAAACAGTCATTTGATAATATACACATGCTACAGGAAAATGAATCATAAAAATAAACACAACACAAAACAATGCAATGTTTTCCGCAATAAAGAAATGGTTATTACTCTTACCGGATGTTAAAGCTTTTATTCTACAGCACTCAAACTAAATGCTATCCTAGTTACTAAAAAAGTTCGTTCTACCATGTAAGGCTTGTCTACTATTAATATTCCTTTTATTTCTCAAAAGGCATCAACTTCTTAGAAACACATAGGAATTTGAAATGACTACATTAATTTTATAACTGTCTATAAAATCTCACATAAACCCCTCAGAATTTTTCGTTGAAATAGTATCAGGTGTATTATCAGCATTTTAGTATGGCAACAAAACTGAAAAATGGTTGCTGAGGATACAGATTGGTCATCATGGCTAATGTTTGCAATCGTTCGCGATTGCTTGAACGAGTAAAATCAAAATTAAATAATTTCAATTAATTTTATAATTGGAATTAATTAAACAAATGGAATTAAGTTCTAGAAGATCAACTGAGTACTTGTTAAACCTGTATTAAAATAGTGTTTGAAAAAGCAAGCAGTTGATGATATTTTCGCAAAAAGGCAAACTCGAACAGAACTAAGATATTTTATTCAGATATTTACACATGGCAAATCATTTATAAAGTGTTAAATGATAGAAACGCTTTTAAATAAAACATATTTTGACCAGAAACATTTAAAGTATAATAATATTTATTCTAGTTACAAGTTCCACTCCACCACCAATCAAAGTTTAGATAATTATTATAACTGCGATTGATGTCGTAAAGCACAAAATAATGTTTCTGAGATGTTCCTCTCATTTAGATTGTTTCCTCGAGATATCAATGAAAATAAACAGATATAATTAGGTGTCACGTTCAATTGAACAATTATTATAATATCGAAACCTTTGATAAGAATCTTAGTGCCCAGTTCACAAAATAAGCAAAACCAGCACACACGCACGCACGCAAAGGCATATAACAAATGCTCAGTCTTAGTTTTACATTAGAATCCTCACATTAATAAATATGTGGTGTGCCAAGTTATATTGCAATACTCCAATTAATTCTTCAGTTTTTCTGTGTAGGGGCATTTTCCTGTTGTGTATCATTCCTTCCTGTTTCGCATTCTTAACTACGAGATGTAGTTCTGACATACCAAATAAGCTTACATGTCTTAATGGCATTTCCTCACGCCCCATAATAGACTGGTCTAAATGTTTTTTCTTAACGCCTTAAATGACTCAGCCGACGCTTCAAAGAGACTCAGTCCCTTCCCTTAAACATTGTATTTTCACATACATGTATTGTTGACGTGCCAGTAATAGTGATATATTAAGTTACAATCCAGCAATAAATATTTCACTTCTGACTGTTCCCTCTCGAATGCCATTTTATTTGTTTGTGATAGATTTTATAGAGTAATGCACTTAGAGGACTTAATGTTTCAGTTCAATCCACAACCATGATCGATTACTTGAAAGAAATATAACATTTGTATTCCAAGATTTAACTATACTATTTCGTTTGATAAATTAATTTTAGCAGTATTAGTATATGACAAATAATGCCCCCATATTCCGTTAATAAAAACAAAAGAACGAACTGTTTATCATTACTTTTTCTTTTTTGTTTGTGCCCTTTTGTATTTGTAGTAATAACATTTCATTTAAGTAAATGTATGATGTCTTCACTTAACGATTCCTCTATGTGATCATATGTTCATATTTTAAAGAATGTATGTGATCTAGGATGTTTGAAATTGGTAAGCTCATTCGTGATATATATTATCTATTACATAATTATTCTTCCATGAGATGACAAAGGCTATGATAAAGAATTAATTTATCAACTCTTTCCTTTTAAAACACTTGTTTTATATAGATTCTTGAAGGGTTAAATATAATCAGGGCGGTTTCTTTCATATAAAGTTACCATGACCAAACAAAAGAATGGAAAAACTATTTAGTGATAAAGAGGATATTTGTTCGTTTGTGTGTAAGATGAAATTTTATTTCATCGAGTGGGCTTTAAAAACAGTATTCTCACGAGTGGCGTGGCCACGAGTGAGAATAATGTCTTTAAAGTTCTAGAGATGAAATAAAATTACATCTTACACAACAAACAAACTAAATATTTTTTATTTTATGCTTAAAAACAAGTTAAAATGAAATGTCCTTAATATTAACGTTAATATTAAAATCTGTTTTCCCCATTGAGCGCCTCATTTAGTCGAATTTTTCATTAAATACAAGAAGTCTTGTGCTGACAATAAGTTCCACAATCAACGTTAAATGGCGGTGATATTATTCATTTTATTAAAAAAATATGAATAATCGCCTGCTTTAATAATAAAAACGAACAGTTCTAGTAGGAGAAAAAGTTCAACCATCCATCCATATTTCTGTAACTTACTGCGAATTTATATTAGACCTGGCTTTGTTAAATGTAAGCGGCTGCGATTTTTAAAAGTTGTGTATTTCACGGGAGGAAAATAATTGTGTTTGATTCAGCGGGATATCATTTGGATTTGTTCGTCATGCACCTTTTTAAAAGAAAGAAAACTTATTTGAGGATTGTAACAAACAATAAATAAATGTTGACAGAAGTGTTAACATTCAAAAAGCGGCTAGGAAATTGGAAAACTTGGAAAGTTAAAAGGCTGCCTAACGATCGCTTGGTTGTATACTTATTCTTCGGGCTGATGGCTGTCATTGCTTTTCAAGTTTTCATAAAGCATACGGCAGTTATTGCTCGTAGGATACTTAAATATGCCCAAATGTCATCAAGAGAAGTTTTGCATGTGGAAGGAATATAATTTTTCAGACTGTAAAAAAGTAAAAAAAAAAATAAAAAATTTTGGGGATTTAAATTTAAAAGAATAGATGTTTTTTTTCTTTTTAAATTTCTTTTGTATTTAATTTTTTAATTTCCGCTTGCTTTTTTGAACCCCGCATTGTCAGAAAACGTCGTTAAAATTTTTTGGTATCACATGGAGAAAATTTAAGAAAATGTTTCGTAAATTTAAAAATTTTGAAAACATTTTTGATAATTTTCATGAATAATCAATTTAATTTTACTGGGAAAAACCCCTAAAATAAATAAAATTTAATATTTTATTATTAATATCCGAAAAAGTGATATTTGTTTTCCCGGGAATTTTTTATTAATTTTTTTTTAAAAGATCTTTCAAATTTACGGGGGTTTTGCCCTTTTTTTATAAAAGTCCCTGACATGTTGAAGTAAACCGGTGTCAGTACAAATCGAGATTACGCATTGGTAAAGTGTAGAGCATACCTTTGTATTACAAAATTAGCAAAGTGAGTAAGATACTTTAAATTTTTATAATCGTTATCATAATACATTTATTTGATATTATGGGTAAGTTTGTTAAAATGGGTTTTAAAAGTTGGCTATATCTCAAATTGATAGATAATTAGAATTAGAAGTTTGTTAAATGATTTTTGACAGCAAAGACACGCGACAACAGTACAGCTTATTGGCATTGTGTCTAATTCTTTAAACGTAACCAATACCAAATTATATTAGGGTATTTTTCATGATGATAAGGCTAGGCATCCAACTATAATTTGCATAAACATCAAACATGCAAAGCGTCAAATTACCAGTGAATATTAATACATGTCAAAGTCTTAAAGGGTATAAACCTATGTTTCTGCTGGTATAAAAAGATCATTCTTAAAATTGGTATGATTATGGAAACAATATAATTTCACTTAAAAAATGTTTCATAAGATATAAATTTATATCCTCTAATAAAGTGTTCTCAAGTTTACTGTCAAACAAAACATCTTGTCGCGTGTTGATTGTAATAAACAACATTTAGAGATAATAATTTGGGACGATTTTGTTGCATTCAGACACTCAAAAAAATGAAATCATGTTTTATTAAACACGAGAATCAGAATCAAGTGTCAATGACACTAAAGAAACATAATATTGTTGATAAAGTGGAAGGAACAATGAATTTTGAGAGGGAAGTAAAGTTTTTATTTGGAAAAAAAAATAAACTTTTAAATTTACGTTACGTACTAGGGATTCGCTAGCAAACATTTATTTGCGCGTTACAGATGCGCCACACCAGCGCCAAAAAATGCAACATTAAGCCATAATTTGATTAAATTGCATGTTCTTATTCCGTGAAATTATTGCAATTGCACTTCACAAGAAATCACATTTTCATTAGAATGCTTATTTTGTGACGTATGTTAAGGAAATCAATTAGGTCGTCAAAGATAGTTTTAGAGAAAAGAAACTGAAAAGTGATCACATGGTTGATGTTTGGTCAAGTACTCTTTCTTTTCTTTCCGTTAAATTACGCAACTTAATATAAAATTCATCGTTTAAGTCTTGTTATTGATGCCAAATGGAGAAAAAGATTGGTGGCCAATTCATAACACATTCCTTGTTTACATAATATAATACAGAAAGTCTATATTCTGAATAGATAAACAGAACAAAAATGATTACCTTAATATGGTTAGAGCCGAATTCAACTGTCACTAAAAATGAGATCTTTTACTCAGTAGGATTTTAGACCTTTCTGAATACGTTCATGATTTTTTTTTCCTTTTTGGAAGAAAGCACTGTTACAATATGTTTCAAAGGATTAAAGGCGACGATAGCTTTGAATATAGTTGTAAATTGTCTATAATTCTCTCCACCCGCTGTTGCAATACCAATGAGACAAATTGGGCAATTGATAAATTCATGCTAATAGATGTTATCCGGAACTCGGCATTTGTGGGTTTTTCCATGCTAATCCCCGAATCAACAAACTTTTACCGTTATAGCTTCACAGCGCACTATCGGTTTCAATGGATTAGTTAATTTGTTGCGCTTTTTTTGAAGCTGTAACTGTAAAAATGTGTTTGTACTTTTGATTTTTTTTATATTTCTGAATACTGTATGTGTATTTAAATTCGCGGAAGCAAATTTTCGCGGAAAGGTCTGTTTTGGGGGTATATACAAATATTCGCGCTATTTTGAATTCGCGTAGGTGACTGTCGAAAATCATAAATTCGCGTACACCCATCAGGTTAAAAAAAATAAGAAAAATTACTCTTACACAATTGGTCAATGGTTTTCGCAAGCAGTCTTCTTTCATTTTACCTTTTACTGTAATCGTTGTGGGACTTCACAGTTATTTTTAACACCTGGTGTCAAACAATACGCTATTGTACAGAACAAAGACATTCAATTCAATTTGTCTAGCGGACAGATTATTGCAAACAAAAGAATGTCCGTTAACGTGCGTGATTTTTCACAGTTTAAAACAGCACTGAATGAGACCATAATATTTTCACCGATTTTGTTAAAACGTTGACTGAGTAATTGTGTTTTGTTTTCCATGTTTTCATCAGTTAAAATCGTTTATGTTTGTGTTGTTTGTATTGTTTGTTTAGAAAAACAAAATATAATCTGATCAGATGTCAAGACGTTTATGACTCAGACTATGAAATAAATAGCGTGATTCAATGGTATAGTTCAAACATGTATATACTTATACAAGAATCCTATAATCATATCAGTCAAACAATAATACACTTGCAAACTGATGTATATACAGAGCTGAATGTTACATGTACAGTTTATACAACAGTAAAATCACTCTATGGAGCGCCACGGATACCAGACTTATGGCAGCCGTGAACACACTGATATACATTGTTCTATAAATGCGCGAAAATATGTCTATTAAGAAATGATTGCTGTAGAAATATTCGCGCCGAACATGAATTCGCGGATCGACTGTCACCGCGAAGATCGCGAAAATTTGAAGCCCGCGAATATTTCTACACATACAGTAAGTCTATTGTGTTGAATTGTAGTATGTCGATAATCCTATTTCCTTGAAAACTAAATAATTTTTCTTGTTTCCAAATCTCATTCGTGCTTTTAGATGTATTGTTATAACTTAACGTTAGAAAGCATTAAAAACCAAACACGATTGAGGGGAAAGTTTTAAGAAAGGCACTTGTTCATATATCTCATGTACAGACTCAATAAAACCGAGTTTGCAATTCTCATGTTCAGTATTTCTTTGTTCCAAAGGATCAACCTTTTTTCCAGTTTTTCTTTTGTTTTCCCCGAAATATGTCTCTGCTGCAGCAATCTTACTTTGATTATATTTATCAACCAATGACATCATTTGAGGACATTATAAACACTTGCTGTAAATCCTTTATGATTTAAGGAAATATTTATGTATGAAATACACGTGTTGTATCTTAATAATAATTTGCACTACCATACATATCTAACTTAACAGCTGTTTTAATCTCATTCAAATGAATGAGATCTGCATATTACGTCAGTATAAACATAGCATGTCACAACAAACAACACATTTGTACTGCCACGTATTTATTTCACTGAGTAAATATTAAGATGTTTACACAACAAAATAACAAAGAGACGGAAATTAGCATCAGGAGATTAATTGATGATACGTCAGATGTTTAGTTGTTTGTGATTACATTTATCATTATATTATATAATACAATATACCAAAAAGCAAAACGAGCATATCATTTTTAAATGTATTCAATCTGTCATTCCCTTTAACCGTGATCGGATTATACCATTTCTTTGTTTTTCTTTACATTGAAAAAATTTGTCAAAAAAAAAACATTAATATATAATTGATTTGAAAAACGTGATTATGAGGCATTAGCCACAAACAAGATAAAATCTTGTTCCATAATAAATCTAGTAAACAGCTTGTAAGACGATGACGCCTCGAACGCTATCTTCAGTGTTTTTTTGCTACCTTTCTGTGCCTTTTGTGCTACCTGAAGAAGCTGTTTTATCTTCATAAACACCAGTACAAATTTACTTGTTGATTAAGTGGAATTATCAAAATTTATTGTCAAAAGAACATTTGGTCATCATGTTGCAATCCCGAAAACGACAACTATATTACAAAATTGCTACGGAACGTCGGTGGTTCTACTCAGGTGCCCGTTCGTGCCTGAAATAATGAGGTCTTACTACACCAGTAAAACTGTAACGTCGCCATATGACCTATTCTGTGTCAGTATGACATAAAACCAATAAGACAAACATAAGTTCAAAATTGTTGACAAAAAAGTCTAACATATATGCATTGTAAGATTATTATGAGGCGCTTAATAAGAAAAGAAATGTTTGTCTTAATAATACGCATGTTCATAAGACTTTGTACACAGTACATACCAATCATTTAATGCCATGTCATGAGGTAATGGTTATTACTTATGATAACAAATAGATGTTGCATTATTATTTGAAGCTAAGTTCACATTAATTGTCTTTCCAGTTATTGTTCTAACATTTCCAACAATAATCAAAGACTTGTCTTTCATAAATACTTCTAATAATTCTCAAAAGTCGGCGTCACCTAGGCAACACGCCTACAGATTTTAGATAAGTACATTGAAAACTGTCTACAAAATTTTACATCAACCGTTCAGAATATATCCCACAAGGATTAACGAAATGAGTAATTATGAGGAGGAAATTAAAGAAAATCTAAGCATGAGAGTTGAAAACACGTGAATCATAAAATATGTTAGGTGTTAAGGGACGGTGATATATCTCCATGGCGACAGATTGAATAAAATTTTGCCTGTATTTATGTACTTATATTGTGAAAATCAAATGCATGTCACATAAGGGTGTAATTTTGTTTTCTTTACTTTACACTCATGTTCAAATTAATACAGAAGTGAATAATGAAACAGAAAAAAGTAATAGGATATTATTGGTTAATTGGACTTGCATGCAAAACACAAAATGATAGAAAAAGAGAAAGAAAAAAAACAGAATCCCTAAAAACGCCCAAGACAACAAAATTGAAAAATGTCGCGGGCTCAATTTGATTGAGCTTCCGTCCACACCCCCAAGCACCGGCCGAAGCAGATTTCAACATGTTAACATAAAAATGGCGGTATTTTAAATTGAGAAACATCTGCAGAGGTTTTGCTAATGATGGCCAGTACCTTTATCTATAAACAATCATTGTTTCGGGTGCTTGATTTTTAAATAATGTCGTTTACAGGTTTCCTACCGCGGTCCATAACAAGAGATTGCCTTTAACAATATTCTATCACCTGTGATAACGAGCATCAGTAGAATTCAAAACTTGATTATTTTAAGAAATATTGTACTTATTTAATTAAATAGAATGAAACTGTATAAAGATGTTAGTAAATCAGTTATGAAATTGTTCTTAAGTGCCTGTATCGGAATAATAATTATAGATTATTTTCATGAAAGCTAACGGCACATACACGGTATCACCACAAAACTGACATTAATATGAAATTGTATAAGGGAATATTTTGTATAAAAGTTTTTATACTGACATTAAACATTTTTGTTTGAATATTTTAACAAATTATCATGACGAAAATTAAAATGTTCAGTTTAACACCTTTACTTATTACCAATACATTAAATAATGATGATTCAAATATCGTTTAAATGTGTTTGGTTTTGTTTGATATAAAGAAAGCGTGTTCATTATGTATAGGTTTGTTTCATTTTTACGCCTTTTCCCAACAGTATGTCAGTGATATAGGCGGGTAGTTTCCTAACCATCGTTCCTGGAGAATTACACCAGTACTAGACTACCTTCCTTCGCGCTAAACTACCAAAGCATCTCCCGGGGATCGAACCAACGCCAGAGAGGTAACTGGATTACAAGTCATCGACTCTAACCCCTCGACCACGGAGACGGTCTTATGTATAGGCACCTAATGTTTAACCATTTATTGTTTAGAAATGTTCTCATAAATATATTTTCGTAGATGCAGTAAATTGTGAATTGATTTACTACGATAGTATCAATTGCTTTCGTTAAAAAAGAACATTTTTATAAACTATCGCTTTTTGTCACGGTGATTTTCACTATCAACTTTTATTTTTATTACTACTTTGTTTTCATTCGAAAATAAAGTGGAAATTAACCTGAGTTGTATCGGTGCATTGCATCAAAAATGAGATTTCCAGCAAAAATGTACTAGAAACAAGCTACCACAGTCATGTCGATTATTTTGTATGATTATAGTGCTTTCACTCTGTTCGTTTATTTTATACAGCATATGCTCACTAATATGATACATATTTTTTTGACAATGATCATAAACAATGTACTAGCACTATTGATTGTAATGTATAACATTTATTTTACATACCATAACTGTGGGGTACTTAAGAATGATCGAGAATGCAAATCAATGGTCATTGTTTAGTATATATAACGTTGTTGAATGAAATGTTTTATCAAGGTAGCTAAACTAGTGACTGTTTCAGTAGCAGACAGGTTAAAACATGTCCATGTAATCAATTACACATATTAATTGTGTGTGTGAAACAGGTGTGTCTAAAGAAGTCCATTCTAAAAAGTAAGAGAGTTATTGCAACGAGGTTAGTAAGTTCTCGTAGAGCATAATGTACCTATCATCCAGGCGCCCCAATCCTCTCTAGTGTGCCTCAGCCAAGTGTATCATTGGCTTATCTGACATTTATATTCGTTTATTACCCTTCCAGATATTTTCCGCCTTTTTGATTGGATATTGATCACCCGAAAGAAATTGATATAACCGAGCCAGACGGGTAATATACACACTAAATTTCCCCGTTTGGTACCCAACGTTGTAAACAATATGCGCTGAGGTGATGCGCGTACGGTTCGATTTTACGCTGTGTAAATTCCGATTTAAAAGCACTTTTTAACTGTCAAAGGATAAATATTTACCAAAGTTGAGTAATGATACATATAACCATCAGTATCGAAAACAAATATGACCCTGTGAAAGCTTGATATTAATTACAAAAAAGTGCGTTCAACAGACTACTCCTTTTCTATTGTTTACTTTCGTAAGGTACGGGAAAAATACATCATGTATTTATGTGACGTCATGTTGTGACGAAGAGGTATCCTAAAGGGAATCTTATTTCGACGTTTCATTTGAAACAGCAATGATTTTTTTTAAAAAAATCGTCTAAACTCGGCAGGGGAAGGGTAATAAAATTATTATTTTGGTTTTGGAGTGATATATGTGGATATATTACCTGTCAAGATAAAATATCACCCTCGCCTAACGGCTCGGGTGATATAAAATCTTAACAGGTAATATATCCACATATATCACTCCAAAACCAAAATAACATATAATTTCTCGAGTAGCCCATCGTAAATGTTTATTTTGGCCTGTGTTGTTATCAGACAGTGGACGAGTTTTATTTTTAGCTGTGGTGTAACAAGCGATTCAAAGTAGAAATTGTGTTGAAATCATTTTTTGTAATTATTAATTAATTAATTCAATTATCGTGTAATTAATCGTGTAAAATAATATATAATTATTATATCGCCATCATGTTTATGTACATATTTTCCTCATTATTTGTTTACTGAACCTCCGAACATGGCGATGGACATTGTGAATTTATGTTATTGCCAATAATTATTATGCTATTTATATATGCACCAAGCTTAAGGCTGGCGTCTTTATGTTTTATTTATTTAGTCTTTCATGGGACCTTTAAGTATTCACATTCATTCATATTGAAGATGGAAAACTAACAAAGCATGTCGGAGCTTGTGGATTTAAAAGATGTTAAACTATGAAATATGACCCCTTTCATATGGAATAGAGATAAACGAAATCCCTAAGAAACGCACAACACGACAAAATTGATAATTCAATTTTATTCAGTTCTACACATTCAAAGGAAAATGAACGGAACCCCAGCCTTCATGTACAGTCTCGATCAAACCGAGTCTGCAATTTTCATGCAATTTTGTTGTGATTAATGCTTCCGAGGGATCTCTTTGTTTCCAGATTTTTTTAAACATCTTTCAGTTTTGTCGTTTTGGGCGTTCTGTTCATATTCTGTTTTTCTCTGTTAATATTCACTGTCATTACAGACATACGAAAATCAAGACGTATCTGTAAATAATCGTTGAATTTGGATGAAGTTAACAGCTTTGAATAGGAAATTATATATATGACATAAAAACGAATGTTCTGTAAACATACAAATGAAATGAAATTTGTTGTTTTCAGAAAAGAATAAATAGTATGTTTATTAAACAATATATCAATTACTGAATTCAAGTCATATAAAAATAATGTTGTCTTGAGTTTGGTGAGGATAATCACAAATAAGAAATATTTTTTTCCGTCTAGGAAATATTTAGCGAGAACACACATAATGTAAGACTTTCACTAACATGCTTTGCATACTATGACTTTAGCAAATTTATTAGTTTTATGTACTAAGGGAGACATGCTGACAGATATGTAAAAGCAGGTGTCTTATCGTACATAAGGTCATTAATTTATTGTTTTGCAAATAATTGTGAAAAAGAAAACACAATGTTAAGAAACAAACATTTACAAATAGTAACATACAAAACGCACACACAATCATCTTTGAAATGAAAATACGCCTACTACTTTACTTTTTAGATAGATTTAAACACCGTTGCAATTTATGTTTAAATAGTATTTACTAACTAATGCATTCAGTAACTTAAATGATCATGTTCATGAAAAATATAAACGTTTAGGTAATATTTGCTTAACTTTAATGATCATGTTCATGAAAAATATAAACGTTTAGGTAATATTTGCTTAACTTAAATGATCATGTTCATGAAAAAGATAAACGTTTAGGTAATATTTGCTTTACATAGAAATCTTGAAGAAATCAAATATATCCAGAAAGTTTCTTTCATGTAATTTTATCATTAGAAAAAACAAATTATTGCCATACATCTATAATAAAAATTTGTGACATCAATAATATTGTTACAAATAATAATAATGAGTCTGTTCACGGACGGTACTTGAAAATGTAAGGTACCTTACACGCCCCTAGCACCTGCTTAAAGCAGAATTCAACAATTTAACATGACAATGGTGAAATTTTGAATTTAGAAGCATCCGCAGATATGTTGAAAGTTGATTTTATCTTGATTTTATATTGATAAACTATATTGATTTAAAAAAGACAATAAAAACACCAAAATCAAACAAACAAACAAACAAAAACAAAACAAAAAAACATATAATGGCGGGAAGAGGATAGTGAATATTTGTGCGATTTTCAGGTATCTTAAGACTAACGTCTTTTAAATAAGGTTTATAAGTTTATTTAAATAAGGTGCTGGTCAGTGTATGCTAACAATTCTGTTTTAAGTCGTCTCAAACCTCAGTAGTGGGACAGCAACTATAAATATATCTAAACAATAAGAGATTGGCGACTTTATACTAGAATTTATTAAACTTTGTATGATTTTTGAATATAATATCGACGAAAAGAAATTCGAGTAAGAGCATCGTCTTCAAGTTAACTACCCTTGAATTTGAAATATAAAAGAACAAAGTGAGATTCTTGCTCGTTTGTAAATGTCCTAAAGTAATTATAAAAAAACTGTTGCGTTTTGCTAGAGCACATGCTATAATGTTGCCTATAACGGAGGTGTAGTAACGTTTCCATTTTTAAGAATGCACTGATACACAATTAGGTATGTATTTATGTAAATCCAGAATCCAGAAAAAATGCATTGTTTCTAGAGCAACAGAGAAAAGTTGCAAATAACGGCGGCGGAATGACGTTTAATCTTAAAGGAACGAATTAATTACATTTTTTGCACACACTTGTAAGTCCACTCTTATATGCGAAGTAATTGCAACGAGAATTAATTTCACATAAATAACTTACCATACATTTTATAAGCCATTAAATATAAATGACATATTAATAGCATTAAAAACATTGAGGTTCTAAGTTTCTGGTTGGTTTTATTTGATGTTTTATGTTTTACCTACCAATATCTTTCGTTTTAAAATTTGTATCTTTACATAGTATTCATTACACGTATCATGACTTTTTGCTCGACTTCAAGTTTTTACGTCCTGACAATTCCACACATGCGAACATTACATTTATTGTATTTAATTTATTCATTATAAACATGAGTCTTTTATCTATAATAGGATGATTCCTTTGCCAATGACAATATGTACTACATAGTGAGTTTTTTTCCATTCATTTTTATATTAGATGTTTGAATGCTTAACTCCAATTTGTGATCGCATGTTTTTATTTGACAGCCTCCCTTATTGTATTCATGCCGTTCGCAGACGCACAACCAAATAGTCTACAAAATATTTGACGACACTCAGCGTTGTAAGATGAGGGTGTTACAAACAAAACCTACTCTCTCATATCAATTATAATTCTTTGTTTTCTCATCCTCTAGCATGCATCTTAATTCCAATAAAATGCCTAAAACTAAAAATTCCATTTGCTGCCTACTTTACAAACTTTTAAAGCTTCCTTGTCTGTGTCCAACCTCCTTTATTTTCCATTAAGTTAATTATAATTTTGTAAAAGAATCTGTTTTATAAGACTGAAGGTTTTGGCATTTTCTAGTTTTGTGGTTCCAATATTCCTTCTTATATAATGTTGAATAACCTTTGGGATATGTTGCCTGCCTTTTAACTTTGTCTTTTGACTTCTTATCTGTGATATGTAGACTTCATAACCTCTGTTCTCCTTCAAAAGTCCATTTTGTTTAGTTCCGCGTTAAGTGCACATGCACTTTTTAATTGGGGATCATACGCCGCTTTTCATGGAATGGCACCAACGTGTCTCATTAAAGGTTCCATAATAGCCGCCGTATTATCACATTTGCGTATGTTTCTAAATTTAAGAGTTTGTCAAAATGTTTGCGTTAATTTTAATATAATTATATTGATTGTAAATCATAAAACATTACACTTACTTAACGATTGTGCTAGTTTAAATCCGCAATTAAACAAACATTTCAATCATTACAACAAGATGATAATCCATAGTGCCCAATGACAGAAAATAAATGACATTACACAATCAGTTTGGAAGTCTTGTGCTTTGCCTTAAAGTTGATTCTTTGGGGATTTCGAACAAAACACGATCTTGTTAAGCCTAGAACATACTTCACGTTATAACGCCATGTCGGTTATATATGTCTTACACTATCACATATTGTCAAAGTCATTAATGTAACATTTGTCTCCACGCAATATAATTATATTTTGAAATGAAGTAGGCGGCTGAAGTAGTTCAACTCCTTATTGTTTTACAATGTAATGTCTATAAAATGAGATAGATTAGTTGGGAGATAAACAGAATATGTCTTGGTCTGTTTTAACTTTTATATAAAATACGCACGCCTGGAAAAAATGATGGATTACTAGAAGTTATATTTTAGTTGAACGCAGCAAATTTGCTGTATACACATGACAAAACATTTTTTTTAATAAAAATGTCATAATGTTTAACAATTGCATTCACACTGGTAACGATACATGCATTTCAGTAGTGTACAAATTTGTAAATATCGACTTATTGATTTAAAACAATTTAAACATAATGGGACAATAATTAATCGAACAATCTAAGAACAATCGTAGCTTCTGTGTTCTTGAGCTGGATGTTGTTTTATTCCTTAATTGGGTGTTAGTATTTCGAATTCGTTGGAATTTGATTTATTTACAAATCTTTATTGTTCTAATGTTTTTTGGGGTTTTTTTGTTTTGTTTTTTTCAGAAAGCTCCGTGTGTTAGATTACAGAAATAATATTACAATAGTTCCGAGAGTGTAATAAAAGTATGGAAACAACATACTATTGAAAATCTATTAAAACAATTTCGTCATATATTATATAGTATAGCTCCATTCCATCTAAATTGACCTAATGCGGTATTATTGTTTCACAGAAATCAGGAAATCATATTAATGTCATAGAGTGGTGTCCGCAGCATTGATTCTTCCAAAATTAAAAATATGTCTACAAAATTTATACCGCCTCAAAACTAATGGTGTAAAACAATCATCCAATTAATCTACCAATTTTCGGTTAAGATTTTCAAGGTATTCATTAATAGACCAGAGGCCTAGATAACCTTTGTTTTCTACGCCGTGTTCATAGCCACACACGTCAGTTTGATTCTGTACAACAGTCCATCGCAAAGCGTGTATCATGAACATTAAACAACCGTCACATTTTATAAATCTGACTTATTAATTAGTGTATTTAAGGCAAACAATTTATATAAAAGCTATTTAAAAAGTCAGTCTATGACAATTCTAAATAATCTGTAACTCAAGTCTTCAATATATTAGTACATCGCTGGCTATTTATTCATACAATTTCTATTATAGAGAATTTCGCAAGTTATTATTGAAAACAATAAGTTTCTTACATGTTTGACATAACAATTGTTTCGAATGTCTTTTAATTCTAATAAAATAAAATAAAGTGAAATAAATGAACGTAAATATCTTCAATATTTCATTTCTTCAAGTATTGCTGTAATTATTCCCATTGTGAAAAATGATATTGAAATATTATACGTAACACGCATGCGTACTTTCAAAAGTTATGTTTTTATCACTTATCGCTGCACGCTGCACTAAACATCGTTTTCTTTTTTAAACCACTGACCATTCCAAGGCGGTACCCCTCTGTGTTCCTCCACGTGTTTTTCATGTCTGTTTTTTACTTGTTTCGGATGTTTACATGTTTTGTGATGTCTGTCTTGTTGGATTGTCGTTGACGGTAAGTATTTACTCAATCCCCCCCTCACCCATTTTTAATCCCCCCACCTTTTCATCCTTACAGCCCTTATCCATTTAATTCCCTTACGGGTCCGTTTTAGTTGATATTATTTCACATTACATGTCCCACTTCTTTCACCCTTATGTCCGCCCTAGGTTTTTTTGAGTGTGTCGGGGGCCGCGTCCTGTGAACGTTGCCTTTGCCTTGTTTATCTTTATTCTTGTTTTTTTATTTTGTTTTTCTTGTGTGGTGTATATCGCAGGGAGAAGTATACAACTACAATTCATTCATATCTTATCATGGTGATGCTGGAATGAGATCAAATATTTGACAGCAAAATGATATAACAAAAACGATAACATTTTGGCACGTATAATAACAATTATGTCTTCTTAACCTAGTCAGTCATCATTCATACTCTAAGTGTGAAAATGTGTGTTTATTTTAGCTATATACACGAAAACGGCTAACGTAGCTATGCATATTCTTATTTTTATACACATTAACGATCCAAATGTCTGTGTATTTTTAAGCTATTATTCACGTACACGACTAATGTTTCCGTGTTTGTTGTAGCTATTATACATGTAAACGTCTAACGTTTCTGTGTTTATTGAAGCTATCATACACGTCAACACCTTAGGTTTCTGTGTATAATGTAGTTGTATAACACGTATAGGCCTTATCTATAAGTGCATATTATAGCTATTGAGCACGTATATATCTTAGATCTGTGTTTATTGTAGCAACAGATACACGTTAACAAGTCACGTCTCTGTGGTTGTGTAGCTATTATACACGCATACGCCTAACTTCTCTGTGTTAAATGAAGCTATAATGACAAAAACACCTCATGTTTCTGTGCATATTGTAGTTGTATCGAAGGCACATACCTTACCTATAAGTGTTGTTTAAAATAGCTATATTACACGTACTCGCTTCAGTATTTATTGTAGCTATTGAACAATTTAACGCCTTAGGTCTGTTTTTACTATAGCTATTATGCACGTTAACTATGACGTCCCTGTATAAATTGTAGCTTTTAAACACGTTCTTGTCTCACTGTGTTTTTTTGTATTCCTTATAAAACTTCTGACAAGTATTACAACCTTACATTTACTGATTTTTTTTCATATATGTCCCGAGACGATAGACGTGGGTTGTATTGCAAACAAAAGTTATATACAGCCATATTACATGCCAATAACCTTGATGACGCGTTTATAACACAGCAATTGTCTTTATATAAAATTACTATATACTGTATTCTATTACTTATACATATGTTTGACAGGCTATATGGCCCAATATAAACGGTTGTTTGGAAATATAACCAATCGGCCACGCAACCACACAAAGGTGTTGGCTTGTTTTTGGACTTCATACCATTTCTAACAGCTGTAGGTTCTCATCTCGGCCAAATAACTCGGATTTTTTTCTTGTGAAGAAGCTATCCAGCAAGCTAATCACATAATCTAACGTTTTATTGTTTCCGA
>NW_026864459.1:0-66133 GCF_026571515.1 Ruditapes philippinarum | reverse complement strand
TGTCATTTAAAATACAGTATAGAATTTAATTCAGTACAAAATTTACACCCAGTAACAGAAGTCAAGCTCATTATTCATTTAATTTTTGTTGTAGGATATAAGTCATAACACAGTATAGGTCATATGGCAACTTTCCAGCTTTACTGGTGGAGGAAAACCTTTGGTGCCCTTCCATACATTATTTCAGGCACAAATGCCCATCTGAGTAGAACCATTGTTGTTCTGTAAGCTAGCTTACAGAACAACAATGGTTCTACGAAGATGCGCATTTGAAAAGTCTTTGTCTCAATTTGAACCCTCTCGCCATGAACATCCATCCGTTCATTATTTTATAAATTGTGTTACTTTAAAGAAGTGAGTAAAAGTGACATATTTGCCAAGTAAAGCAGTGTACCACATGTAAGAAGATAAATATAAATATTATTTTCTACTTTAAATTTTTGTTCCCTGACAAGAAAAACAGAATTGTAACAAAGGACATATTACCAGTGTATGATTGTAGCAAGATTTTTAATTTTGTTTCAGAGTTTGTAAAGACATATCTAAAGCTGGGTTTAAGGTAGAGAAATGTAAAGGAGCAGATGCACTATTTATGAAGAAGGTAGGCAGGATTTGCTACAATATGTTTTAATGTTCCCTTATATTATATATCATTTTGTTATTTCTTATAATAATATAGCCTTTGACAAAGGGAGATTAATATGTTCTGTGAACAATATTTCTTTCAATCTCCACACAGTGATCTCCCCTTAATTCTTCGGCGTAGATCTCTGCCACCAAGGTCCCAATATATCAGAATTTCTGATATACTATATTTTTTCAAAAATTGTTTTATTTACTGCTTTTATCTATTACTTAAGTTTTTCTCATTGATTAAACAATGTTTATGGATAAATAAATAAATAATATGAATATTTAGAAATAATTTTAAAAAATATGAGAATATTTTCTACCGAGACAATATTTTGATATTTTATATTTTTTAGCTTTTGAATTTATTTTTCGTTATTTTGTATACTTTTGATAATTTTTTGATAAACTATATCGATCGTAGGCACTAAAAGTTAAAAATAAAACAGAAAGAGAAAAATGACTTTAGATTTTCTATGTAACGGTCGATATTTACATCATCATCATCATGTGACGTCTTTGAAGGCAGTGATTACAATTCTGCAAAGGGAGGTAATCACTGTGAGGAGTTTGTATTTCTTTATGTAAGAGTTGTGCCCCATTAGTCTTGGACAGGAAGTTTCAAATGATTATTTTACATCTTCGTTCCACATTTTCTTGGGATACAGCAACTCGAAAAAAAAATATTGTTTTATTGTTCAATTGGAAGTATAAATTAATGCCTAAAAATAATGCTACAGTTACACTTAATGAACAGGATTATTCAAAATTTATCATGTATATGTTTGATAATAAAGTACAGGTTTTGATGTGTATTTTATGAACAGTATTGGTTTATAATTTTACAATGTTTGTTATACAGTACAGACTTTAACATTATGTTTGATTACTTATTTTGTTTACATAAATTTTATGGTGAAGAATTACAATATGTTGATAATGTAGTTTGGTGTATTATTTAACAAACTATTGATAAACATAATGGTTTGGTATTTTACAATGTACAATAAATATATTGGCATTGTGATGTATTTGTTCTACAGTATGGTATGCAGTTTTACTGGTATTTGTTGGAGAATATAAAGTTAGAAAGTAACAAGGTAGACAACTTTGAGGCTCTGTATTGTACGATGGCATTGATCTGTGTAGAGATGACAACAAAAGAGATTGTACTAGAGCTTATCAGGCTAGCTCTTGACATGCAGGTAACATTTCTTCTCACAGTTATAATGAACTATTTGTTAACTCTCTCATCACTACCTGTAATGTTGACAGACAGTCAATATATAATCAAGCCAACATGTGTGATATACAATATACTAGCTCAACTTTACTGTTTCACTATAACAGTCTTTTAGCTCAGAAATGATGACTTGTAGTTTCAAATTAGTATCATTTCCAAATCTTTTAGATAGATTAAGTTGGATAAATAATAAATAATGTACAAGTTTTAGTAAATAAAATTGAACTTCATTAAAAATCTAATGAAAGTTTGGGCCAGACTTCAGTTAAAGTTATCTATCATTTAACAAATTTGTCAGCCAGATTTTAGTTTTTAATTCCATTTTTTTGAAGAAAAATAGTGGAGCTATAATCTGATGTCACTCTTGCTGTTGGTGCTGACTATGGTTAACCTTTTTGTTAAGACCCATTTTCATATAATAATCAATCCCTTTATACATGTTTATTATCATGAAAATGACACCATTTGTAAAAGGCAGATAATCTTAAAATTTTGAGAATGTATGCCCCTTTTACAGCTAAGATTTTGGTCCTACTTAACTTTTTTGTTGAGGTCGATTTTTCAGAAAAAAATAGTTATATCAATTTCAAACATGAAATACATGTTAGATATAACAAAATGAGACACCATTGCAAAAGGGAAGATAAGTTGTTCCCTGTTTATAATACACCTGAAATAATGTTAGCATATAATGTTACGTACCTGGTTGTCTGTCCCTCTGTTATCAGGTTTCATGTCCGGTCTGTACCGTTTGAGCCTGTTGAAGGAAGTTGAAATTACTTGGCAGAAAAGTTAACCATAATGAGACAATGTGCAGAGCACAGGTTTGACTTTCCAAAGGTCAAGGTCACACTTTCAGTTTAAAAATTTTGTGTCCACTCTGTATATTTTGAACAAATATCTTTTTTGGCAGAAATATTACTTATAATGAGACGGTGTGCAGAATACAGGTTTGGGCTTCCAGAGATCAAAATTGGCTCTGGCCCAGGGATTACTTTATTTATATAGACTTTTATTGGAAAACACATTTAAGTTTTAAGTGAAACTTCGGAGGTCATATAGTATCATAAGCATAATTAGGGTAAAATATTTTTAAAACAAGTTTCCTGCTTGGTCTCTACTCTAATTGAAAAATTATTTTTGATAATTTTTGATTATTTCGGAGAAAACATAATAGCGCATATACAAGTAGTCCCTTACCGGTGTTTATTGACAGTTTAACACCAGTTTTTTTCCTTCTTTGTCTATAGTGACAAAATCACGTGAGTTAGAATGTGAAATTAATTTCTAAGGGGCAGAAAATTCTAAAAGTATTTTTTGTTTTAATTTTTCCCCTTTTAAGTTTTAGAATATTTGCCTTTTTCTCAAAACCATCACAGTTATTTACTTCAGAATTGAAATATTTGTTCACTATCAAAGGGTGAAGGTGTAATTAAGTTATTGAAGAAATGAAAAAAAGTAAATTTTTCTCTTTCAATGTAATAAAGTATTCTATTTCATAATCAATATGATTATTATTTTATCAGAGAAAATATGTCTTCAGAGTCTCAGAGATATAGCCAGCTATCTTTAGATATCAAATTATCAAGTGTTTTGGTTATTTGAGGCATGTCTCATGATGATCATGCTTTACTGATTTGTTTTATTCTATATGATCCAGGACTTTATAGTTAGCAAAGAGAAGGAGTTTGAAACTGCTGGTGATATGCTCAAAGAAATGGTATATACAGCAATGCAATAACAATAATTATAACCCTGCTCCACTGTGCAATATCTGGCTTATACCATTCACATTATCCCTTACTTTGGTTATAATGCAACATGTTACATAGATATTAAATATTACAGTTGTTAAATAGGAACACATACCTGTATATCTATTGCACTAGTCATCAGTTACAACAAATCTTCCTTTAGTTTATATGAGGGTTTTTCCTTTAGTTTATATGAGGGTTATTCCTTTAGTTTATATATGAGGGTTAACATAGGAGTCTTGATTGTTGTAGATTGTTCAGTTTTTTATACAAATACTTGTATGTTCAAAGTTTAAGATGATCCCACTGTATATGACAATTAGTGTATCATCATCTAGTTGTTGAAGTATTTGTTGTTAAATTACTAGTGGACATAGTTCTTGTGAATTTTCTGTTCTTACAAGAAAATAATTAAGATATTGTTAAAGATCTAGGTCATACACAGAAATATAAGACGTGAAGGATAATATAAGCTGTATATTGATATCGTCAATGCAAGTTAATGAACTCGGTTCATATACAAAAATATGTTGGCTTTTTCTTCCAGCAAAAAAAAAGCAAAAGGTAAACACTTTCAGTTTGATAATAGGTATGGCTGATTAAGAAAGATAATTTCTTCTCTGCTTTAACACAAAATACATGTAACTAAATGTAAGGGAAAACTATAATACTCAACAAGGCATTGGAAAATCAAACTTTGGTAGAGTTTTTGCGTTCAAGTTAGTTTATCCAAAACTACAGAAGGGAATTGGTTGAAACTACACACACTTATTTGAGAGCCTTATAGGGAGACACTGTTAAGATTTTTGACAGAATTATGGTTGTTTTGAACTTAGAAAAATCTACATTATCCAGGCTCTTGTTTTACTATCAAACACCGAGAAAAGTCAAGCATGCTGCCTTATTGTCAGCTCTGGTATAAGTTACTAGTATACAGTCATTATATATTGATAATTCAATATTCTTTTATTCCAGAATATAGCAACAAATAATTTAAGCCTGCCATTGACACATAAGTGTGCGATACATGCCCTTGTACTAGCATTCATGAGTTTTCTGGCCCAGGTGTGCGAGTTACAGCAATTACATCAATATACACAAGAGGTAAGATACAGCAGTTTTGGGGGGTTTCTTTGTGTGTTTTTAGCTCACCTGTCACAAAGTGACAGGGTGAGCTTTTGTGATCGCTTTTCGTCCGGCGTCCGTCCGGCGTCTGTCCGTCCGTCCGTTGTCTGTCCGTAAACTTTTACTTTAAATGACATCTCCTAATAAACCACTAAGCCAATTTCATCCAAACTTCACAGGAATGTTCCTTTGGTGGTCACCTTTAAAAATTGTTCAAAGAATTTAATTCCATGCAGAACTCTGGTTGCCATGGCAACCGAAAGAAAAAACTTTAAATATCTTCTTAAAAAAAACCATAATAGCTAGAGCTTAGATATTTGGCATGAAACATCTTGTAGTGAGTGTCTACCAAGTTTGTTCAAATGAAAGCCCTGGGGTCAAAATTGGCCCCGCCCCGAGGGGTCATTGATTTTCCCTATATGCATATAGTAAAAACTTAAAAAATCTTCTTTTAAAGAACCCAAAGAGCTAGAGCTAAGGTATTTAGCATGAAACATGTTCTAATGGGTGTCTACCAAGTTTGTTAAAATAAAAGCCCTGGGGTCAAAATTGGCCCCGCCCCGAGGGGTCATTGATTTTCCCTCTATGCATATAGTAAAAACTTAAAAAATCTTCTTTTAAAGAACTCAAAGAGCTATGGCTAAGATATTGAGCATCAAACATGTTCTAATAGGTGTCTACCAAGTTTGTTCAAATAAAAGCCCTTGGGTCAAAATTGGCCCCGCCCCAGGGGGTCATTGATTTTCCCTATATGCATATAGTTAAAACTTAAAAAATCTTCTTTTAAAGAACCCAAAGAGCTAGAGCTAAGATATTTAGCATGAAACATGTTTAATAAGTGTCTACCAAGTTTGTTCAAATAAAAGCCCTTGGATCAAAATTGGCCCACCCAGGGGGTCATTGATTTTCCCTATATGCATATAGTAAAAACTTAAAAAATCTTCTTTTAAAGAACTCAAAGAGCTATGGCTAAGATATTGAGCATGAAACATGTTCTAATAGGTATCTACCAAGTTTGTTCAAATAAAAGCCCTGGGGTCAAAATTGGCCCGGCCCCAGGGGGTCATTGATTTTCCCTATATGCATATAGTAAAAACTTAAAAAATCTTCTTTTAAAGAACCCAAAGAGCTATGGCTAAGATATTGAGCATGAAACATGTTCTAATAAGTGTCTACCAAGTTTGTTCAAATAAAAGCCCTGGGGTCAAAATTGGCCCCGCCCCGGGGGTCATTGATTTTCCCTATATGCATATAGTAAAAACTTAAAAAATGTTCTTTTAAAGGACTCAAAGAGCTATGGCTAAGATATTTAGCATCAAACATGATCTAATAGCAAGTTTGTTCAAATAGAAGCCCTGGGGTCAAAATTGGCACCGCCCGGGGGTCATTGATTTTCCTTATATGTGTATAGCAAAAACTTAAAAAATCTTCTTTGAAAAAACCCAAATAGCTAGAGTTTAGATATTAAGCATGAAACATCTTTTTGTGAGTGTCTACAAAGTTTGTTCAAATAAAAGACCTGGGGTCAAAATTGGTCCCGCCCCGGGGGTCATTGATTTTCTTTATATGTGTATAGCAAAAACTTAAAATCTTCTTTGAAAAAACCCAAATAGCTAGAGTTTAGATATTAAGCATGAAACATCTTCTAGTAAGTGTCTACAAAGTTTGTTCAAATAAAAGCCCTGGGGTCAAAACTGGCCCGGCCCCAGGGTTGTCATTGTTTTTAACTATATGTGTATAGTAAAAACTTAAAAAAATCTTCTTTTAAAAAGCCCAATGAGCTAGAGCTTAGATGTTTAGCATGAAACATCTTCTTATGGGTGTCTACCAAGTTTGTGCAAATAAAAGCCCTTGGGTTAAAATTGGCCCTGCAACGTTGGGGGGCCGGGGGGGGCTATATACAGGTGAGTGACCTCAGGGCCATCACGGCCCTCTTGTTTATTTTTAGGGTTTTACATGGCACCAACACAGTATAGGTCATATGGCTACCTTTCAGGTTTACTGGTGGAAGAAGACTTAAGCTTCCACTCTGTACATTATTTCAGGCACAAATGGGCACCTGAGTAAAACCACCCACATTCTGAAAGCTAGCTGCATAGCTTACTCACATGACAGAATCTGAAGAAACTTGTGTTGCTCAAACCTACATTGGTGGGGGGCAAGTGGTTTGAAGTCAACAATCTTAACCACTTGTATACAGATACCTTACACAAATTACCACAGTTACATCATTATATACAAAAGAACAGTTACAGTTGTAACATTAAAATACACAAGGGGTAAGCTACAGCAATTACATCAAAATACCAAAGCTGTAAATTACCATAGTTACATAATCATAAAAGAACAGTTACACTACTATATACAAGAGGTAAGTTCTAAAACTAACAAGGTAAGTTAATATACATAAGGTTGGTTGCATCAATATACATAAAAGCTTAAGCAACTTGCTATTTAAGAAATAGTATATCCCAAAAAGTGATTTTATTGCTAAATAACATCACTGTTTGGAGTTCGGATGCGACGAATTATATCACGAGGTTGTAGCCCGAGTGATATAATGATGCACATCCAAACGACAAACATTGAAGTTAACAAGCGATAAAATCACTGTTTGGGATATATTATTTCGATTCTAACACAACATCAACAAATAAATTCTGTTGTACCTGATATTAAGCAAAATTGCGCCTGATTTATTTCCTTACTTATTTTCAGCGCATCGGATTATTTTATAGGGTTAACGCATGTTTTTTCATGTTATAACGTCTGCAGAGTCCCGAGGAACAGTGGGCGAGGGCTCCAACAGTTCCGAGGGACTTTGCAGACTTTATAACACAAAATAAAAGTGCGTTGACGCTATTATAGCATAAAATGTTAAAAAAGATTAATGTATATTTAATACAAAACACATACATTAAATCCTTGTGCTTGGACAGTATTAATACAATTCTACATGTTTTATGTATGGGTTTTATTAGTCTATTTCCAGAATTATGTCCCCCTTGAACTTAAATTTTTTTCGAGAAATTGGTATTTTTTACTCCAACTTCTTCATTCCTTATAGGATTTACTTTAAAATCCCACATCGTAATAATATGACAAGGTTGTATAAACATAATTTCCTTACAAGGCAGGGAAACTTAACACATTACTGTGAAATAGACAAACTTAGAACTCAAAAGATTTAAATTCATTCATGTCATTCATTCACTGGTAAAATTGAAATCAGAATGTTGCTGGGCTTCTAACCGGTAGGGGACTTATGGATTGCTTGCAATACTATGATAATTGCTTGTTTTTCCAGGGCCAACAACTTGGGAAATACAAATGCTCAGAACCGTTCGAAAATTCGAATTTTAATTGATTTAACAAAGCTTAACATAGGAGACTTATTAACTCAAGAAAAAAACATTAAATTACTCTACCCAAAACAAAGCCTGACCCTCAGAAATTCCTAGAATGATTTCAGATTGACGGTAGAAAAAAGATCAGTGACATCAGAATCGTTTTTTTTTGAGCACACAAGTTTATAAAAGAATATCAGGCACTTAACATTATTCTCTCAAAGAAATATAAAGAGCATTTATCAATACAAACATCAATAAAACAACTTTTTCTCATATTCATTTTGTGTTATCTTGTTTTGTAAGTTAGTCGGAGGGTTAAACCGAATGACAAATATTTGTTTACACCAACAACTGTTCGTTTCTTAGAAAGGGTGACAACCAAGATTAGCGGCAAAGTCTATACGCCGTATTTCTGGCATAGTTTCTTGAATTTTTTATGCTGCTCGCCGTTAAGATCAGTGACATCAGAATCGTTTTTTTTTGAGCTCGCGAACACACACTTTTGGTTCTTCTATTTTTAAATAGTGAAAAATGCGGGTCGTGTTAAAATAAACCATAAAGTACATATTCATGAATATATTTCAATGCCATTGTTCATAAGAATTCATTAGAGTGTAAGTCTATTCATGTTTATTGTATGATTATTTAGGTTTTAGAATGGAGGAAAAAAGAAGCTTCACACCTATTACCGGAGTTTGCCTTCAACAGAAATAATAGACCTGCAAGGTAATTATCTTGTAAATTAAGAACAGAATATGTCCACTATATTTATACATCATTCTCAAACAAATTTTATTCTATATGTTTGTATAACATTCTGTATTTAGATGTACATATTGTATATAAGTGGAGATGGTGTCATATACTCACAGCTATACTTTCTCTCCTATTTGCATATCTCTATCAAAAAATCAATTTAGCTGCTGTTTTTTTTATGCCCCCGGGCATATAGTAATTGAACCGTCCGTCCGACTGTCTGTACGAGGTTAACCTAGAACAGCAAGTTGGATTTTTCTTAAGTTCTACCTGTACCAATGGCTTCTAAGTTTACACACTTACTAATCAATACAAAGTACATGATCTGGGCAAGTTACATAACTCTGGCTTTCATATTTACCAAGTTATTGCCCTTTTTAGCACTTAGAAAATGAATAATGGCTAACCTAAAATGGCAAGTTAGAAATATCTTAAGTTCTATCTATACTAATGGCTTTATAATTTCCACACTTACTTATCAATACAAAGTACATGATATTGCCAAGTTATAACTGTGTCATCCATATGCCAGTTATTTCCCTTTTTTCACTTTGAAAATAGGGCCTTGTCTGGTTAACCTATTTCGGCAAGTTGGATTTATCTTAAATTTTCTCCTAACTGCTTAATTTCTTTAATGATATCTTTCATATTTAGTAGGTGGATACCTTTGATGGTCCTCTAATTTTTTGTGGAGTAAGTGGTCTCTAGGGTCAAGGTCAAGGTCACTGGTTTAAAAAATAAATATAAACATTTTTGCTCATACAGCCTTTAATTTTTAGTTGATGTCTTAGTTTAATACAAACATGCCAAGGGAGGTCCTCCTTTTTTTGGGTGTAGTAAGGGGTCATTTGGGTCAAGGTCAATGTTACCAATGTCAAGGTCACCAATGTTAAAAATAGATTTTTACAGGTGTATTGACATTATTCTATAGACAGATGTTATTTGTAATTGATAGAAACATAAACTTTGATGGAGTTAGTGGTCAGTTGGGTCAAGGTCACCAGTGCTAAAATAGATTTTTACACATTTGCTCATACAGCCTTTATTAAGTGACAGATATATTTAATATTTGGTAGGATAGTATTCATCCTTTTGATTGGGGTAGGGATCAGTGGGTCAAGGTCACTTGTGCTAAAAATAGATTTTTACACTTTTGCCCATACAGCCTTTATTTATTGACAGATGTATTTCATATTTGGTAGGAAGATAACTTGCATGGTATTCTTCCTTTGTAAGGGGTCAGTTGGGTCAAGGTCACCAGTGCTAAAAATAGATATTTACACTTTTGCCCATACAGCCTTTATTTATTGACAGATGTATTTCATATTTGGTAGGAATATAACTTACATGGTATTCTTCTTTTGGATAGAGTTAGGGGTCAGTTTGGTCAAGGTCACCAGTGCTCAAAATAGATGTTTACACTTTTGCCCATACAGCCTTTATTTAATGACAGATGTATTTCATATTTGGTAGGAAGATAACTTGCATGAAGTTGAATATTTTTCAACTTCACAAGTCAGAGCAATGACTTTGCAACTTATATTTTTCACAATTACAAAATGCCATGACTTTGTCAAGCTGTATAACTTGTGTTCACAATTTTTTGGCAATTTTTCTGTCCATAACTGAGTGAATAGGTAAACATTTTTTGAAATATTGCTACTGACAAGAATCTGAGCTGGGGTCATTTGTGTTTAACAAACACGTTCTTGTTTTTTAAATAAAACTACACCATAACAAACCATTCAATTTCTAGGTTCAGGTTTTTATGTGCCCATTTGCAAACAAACTTGTACCTATAAAAGAATGCCACATGCAGATGTAAGGGTAGGCAGACATCATTTAGGTAGTGTTTTATCTGGAGCATAATCTTCTTCATGCTCAGAGGGATTTTCATATAACTTGATACAAATGGTCACCACTATGAGACATTGTTCTCTACCAGGTCTCTAAGTCAGAGGTCAATGTCAAATTTATAGGCCAGATTCAAACACTTGTCCAGAATTAAACTTTTACATGCATTTTATGATCTTATATAACTTGTCACAATTACTAATGTTCACCATTGTGTGGCCCTTTGTGGCTTACAAAATTTAGGTCTCTACAGCAGAGGTCAAAGTCAACGGAGAGGTCAAAAATCAGATAAAATACATGTATGGAAATTTTGGTAACCTGAAATTCCCAAATGTTCACAATGAGACTGTTACCAGGATAGTCCAGGTCAATATATGCAAGGTCACCAAAGATGGTGAAATGTCTAGATTTTGTTGGTAGCATGTCTTCTACGTGCATGGATGAATTTTAGTTTTACTTGCTGCAAAATAATGATCACCTTCATAAGAAGTATAGTCTCATGCATGAACCCGGTCTCTAGGTCAAAGGTCAAGGTTACAAAAGACGTCAGTCCAGAACAAAATTTCTTCATACATAAAAAGTCTAAAATTATTGTTGTGTGACCAGTGGTTTGAACCCTTGCAACACCTGGGAAATTGTTTGTGTTACTTTACTATGTTTGTTTTCCTGCTTATGACTTTCTTCCTTTCATATATATACAGAAATATACCACTGTGTTGATATTTTTCAACAATGGTTAAAATTTCTTCCTCAGTCTAACAGAATATTCCTTTACAGCAGTTTTGGAGTAACAACTTATCTTAGAGTAACAAGTTATTTATCTTTATATAATCAAAAGTAATACTGTTGAAATATTAAAACTCATTTTTATTGTTATGAATCATTTTGAATCAGCTTCTTGTTTTATTGTTATGTTTTTGTTTCTCATCACAGACCACGGTAATTAAATTTGATATTTAGCATGTACCACATTTAAAATATTGAATTTTCTTCCAATGAGTTTGTGAATTATTGGTTATATTGTTGTTTTTTACCTATTGAACAATTTGGAACAAATTATTGGTTATATTGTTGTTTTTTACCTATTGAACAATGTGGAACAAATTATTGGTTATATTGTTGTTTTTTACCTATTGAACAATGTGGAACAGTTTACTTTTACTTTTATTGAAATGGTATAAGGTGCTTGGTTTAGCTTGATTATTAAGTTGGTATTTCTATCAGTGGTCTAAAAGTTATTATTTTATTTAAAATAAATTACCTATTTGTTGGCAATAAACACATGTTGATATGATGACACATTCTACATCATAAAACACAATACATGGCACATGATGCATTATCTACCACAGTAAATACATCATAAAACACAATACATGGCACATGATGCATTATCTATCACAGTAAATACATCATAAAACACAATACATGGCACATGATGCATTATCTATCACAGTAAATACATCATAAAACACAATACATGGCACATGATGCATTATCTATCACAGTAAATATATCATAAAACATAATACATGGCACATGATGCATTATCTATCACAGTAAATACATCATAAAACACAATACATGGCACATGATGCATTATCTACCACAGTAAATACATCATAAAACACAATACATGGCACATGATGCATTATCTATCACAGTAAATACATCATAAAACACAATACATGGCACATGATGCATTATCTATCACAGTACATATATTCAGAAACTAATGTAATATAGATTGTTTTTCAATATTCAATTCATAAGAAGTGTGAGTAGCTGAGGAACATTATTACTTGTACAGTCATTCTGCAAAATAGGCTTGATACAAAACCATGTTTAAATTTTATTGCCACAGATGGCAATGTTTGTAACACTCCTTTGGTCAGTTAACTGGGAAAGTACTGTAGTACAATTCTGGTAACTTATTGTACTGTTAACTTTACTATGGCTAGTGAGCAGTATATCAGTACACTGTTGGTTGGCAGCCAGTAACTTAAAGTCAATAACTGTTTGGTTGATCCCAGTTAATCCTTGATGTAAAAAATAATGTATACAAAAATAATGCTTTGATACTGGTGAAAATAAACAATAAACAAATACACAATAAGTTAAACTTGCTATGACATAACAATTGTACTACCCTACAGTCATTCTGACCTTGATGTGACACCACTAACTGATTACCCTACAATACAGTGAGTATTTTGTCATAGTTTACCTTCTTGTTATTGCATTATTTACTGTCTTGATAGATTTTATCAGAGATGCATGCTTTTGTTTTATTTATTAGAGTTAAATAATGCATGAAACATGCTGCTCACAGGTCACAGTTAATTTTATTTCATATTTTATGGTTAATGTTTTTGTGTACATGATTCAAATGTTTATGTTATTTATAAGATGTTTTTTAAAACTAATTCAGTACCTTGTCACATATGTTAATTTATAAATATAAAAGGGGCTTCTTACATTCCATTACAATTAAATAGTATATTACAATTTTATAATCTATATAGATTAATAAAAAATAAAACATTGATGCTAGATTTTTATATATGTTAAAATCATTTATATGCATTTACTAAAATATTGTGCATTTAGTTAGATCTATTTGTCAAACAGTTTTTTACTTACAGGGTAACATAAACTTTATATTCATGAAAATAGGGTTTTAACTTTGTGCCTCCAGTTATGCCTCCAGATGTGTTAACACATTTTCAAATACTAGAATTATCATTATAATTTAAGAAATGTAAAATCAGTCTAAATCTTTGACAAAATATTTTATTTTATTAAGATATTTCTGGCCTTGTACTAAGGAAGTATGGCCTTTTGATGATTTCAGTAAATATGAGGTGTCTTTGGCTAGATTAAGTCAATTTGTTTGAAGGTTTGATTTTGTCCCATTTTTTATGCTGCTTTAAAATCATTAATTTTTCAAGTCATATAATCAGATTAGAAAGTGAAAAAACAGAAATGTTATTACATTAAAAATATTCTGGCACACAATTCATAATTGATTATTGGTAGTAGGCATTGTTCTTGTACATATGTATATATGATCATGGCCTCAGTCTTTGCTGGAAAGTGTAATAGTTCAATATCTTCTTGTTTGATTATTGGCACAGGTTTGGTATATGTTATGTTTTGTTGGGTGCTATAGTTACTATGGAATAAACCTGTACATTTTATCACTGTTGGACATTTAACAGATGCCCCTGGAAAAAAAATTCTGTGTTTGACTTGGTCAATCCCTGTTACATGATGTTGTGACATTAGATTATGACCAAGCCCTATATTATAAAATCTCAATGTTTACCAGCAACCTTAGAAGCCACTAAACTGTTCATCTATTTCAATATTGTAAATCCAATACTACCATTAGTTCAGATAATCCCTGATGTTAAATTATGACATTTCTGTATCTGTACAATAATATTGTAAAGCATGCTCTTTTATAAAATTTGATTTTCCATATACTATTTCATAACAAAACTAATGTACATCTAGAAGTATATTTTGTATATTGCCTGAAGCATTGTTTTCAACAAGTACCCACATACATCATATTGTTTATAATTATAAAAGACTTGTTCGACTTTTTAAACTTTATAACATTACAGTTTCATTAGTGGTATAAGTTTTTTAAGTTACATTAGCATATGAAATTTCTAAATGAAACATTGATGTTTTACATGGTACACTGTCTTACATTGAACCTTTAAAATTCATGTTATGGTTGTATCACAAATGCAAGTAACTAGTTGCATGTTAAAGTGACAGTTTGCTCATTTTTGCCTTGTGAAGTAAAGCTGAATTTACAATTTACATGCATATTTCTGAAGAATTACGGTATTGATGGAGATTGATCAACATTTGATAATGGAAAAGCTTTAGGATGAAATACAAATCTGCTTAACATATCCACTCTTTTTGTGTCGCCTCTACAGAGTAGTGGCATTGTAAATATGAGTATATTATAAACCAAGTCACATTAATTTTAATTCTTTATATGCAAGCTTATAAAAAACAGTTGTTTTAGATAAAGACATAGAATTTATTTATACATGTATGTATGCCATGTACACACTGTAGAAGAATTTAGTTGTCACACTCCTACTAACAAAAATGACAATAGTAACATGTCATCTGGATACCAGATATTTCTGTCATAATCATTGTATAATATTTTATAGACAGTAAGAATTTACATATAAAAGATGAGGAAATATTTAAAGATATACTATGCTCAATCTTTGAAACTACTGAAGGTATTCATTTAAAATTTAATACAAGCCTTAATGATCATGGTTGGAGGTCATGACCCATAACTCTTGAATGGATTTTGACCAAATTATAGCCCTTTTTGAACTTGGTAATTCTTTTGTTAAAGTTTTGCATGCATTAAGAAACTGCTGCAGGTCTTGTTTTATTAACAAGCAATGAAAATAGTTGAGTGTGCTGCTCTTGTTTGTATTGTATTTGATTTAAGTTGAAATGATTCTTTTGATTCGATTGAATTCGAGATATTTTTATTGAATGATACAGCTTAAAAAAGAGGATAAACTTAACCAAAGATAAGTACAAAATATACTAAAATAGAAACAGTAACAACAACAACAAATAAAAGACAACAAAAATGATAATTCAACTTTTAGAATAGTCAAATAGCTTTGATAAAGTTTTTTATTTAATTCTCCCAGGATGTGACCTGTATGACACTCAGAAGCTAAAAAACGTATACTATTGCACTATAGCGTTCAGTACATTGTATATATATACATTAAATATAAACATGGTAAGTACATACATACAGTATGATATTATAAAGACTAATGATACAAGTTATAATTTACAGTTATCCACAGACAGAAACATTGAAGGACAAATGGCTGTTCCAGGTAGAAATCATATCTGAGATGTTATCTAGTGAATTCTCTGATCTCACGAGACTCACTTCACCATTTACACAGAAACCATTTGGTAATTATCAACAGTTTAAATATATGTTACAATTTGTCAACTTCAGCTTGCTGCTACTTATAAAATTTGAAATATGTTAGACTGCATATAATTAATATTTTTATTGGATAAACAAAATGTTGTGTGTTGTTTTCGACCACATTTAATTTGACATCTTAATACTTATTTGTTAAATGGAACACTATGATTCATTTATTTAACTTACATTAAAATAATTTGAGCTATTGTCATGACCAATGTCAGTGTTGAATTCAATATGTGGATTCATCTTAAGTGCCACAACTATTTTCAGTTCAATGTTCATGGTCACTAGACTAGTAATAACTATTAACTGGCTAATTATATAGAAGTGAATTGATCTAGGAAGTATAAACATTGTACTTGTGTACATACACCTTGATGAGTGCTACTAGCCATACTCATGTTAAAATGTCAAAGGCACAGTGATCTTTGCTTTTAGAATTGTTTTATATTTGAGGGTTTACAGAAGTAGATGGTAGTAGAAGTATGAGTGATATTAACTCCATCAACCTCGAGTTTGAGAGTGCAGAGGGATCACCTGTACAGCCAAGGGTAAGATAACAAGACATTATTATACACTCCGGTTATTTCTGAGAATTATCAATGTATTCCTGGATGAAGTCACTTCATAAATTATAAGTGACATTAACTTTAAGTTAATCCTTGTAATATTATCCAGTTCTTTTAGTTATGCCCACCCTTTAAAGATGTGGGGTAAATAGCTTTGCATTTGTCATTGTCAGTACATAGACCAAATGGTTTCTGATCAATAACTAAAGAACACTAAGGCCTAGGAACTTCAAACTTGGTATTGGAATTGTTCATGACCAGTAGATGACCCCTATTGATTTGTGGGTCAAGGGGTTAAAGGTCAAGGTCACATTGACCTTGTAGGTAAAAGCGGTTTTGGATCAATAACTTGACAACCCATGGGCTGTTGGCCCTCAAATTTCATAGGTGCATTGGTCTTGGCAAGTAGATGATTATAATGATTTTGGGTTCAGGGGGTCAAAAGTTAAGGTCACATTGACCTTGAATGCAAAAACAGTTTCCTATCAATAACACAACAACCCATGGACTCTTGACCTTCAAACTTCACAATTGTATTGCTTTTGGCCAGAAGATGACCAAAATAGATTTTTAGGGTCAAGGGGTTAAAGGTCAAGATTGCATGGATCTTATAGATAAAAAAACTGTTTCTTATCAATATCTCAACAATTCATGGGCCCTTTACCTTCAAACTTCACAAGTGCAATGGTTTTGGCCAGTAGATAACCCATTTGATTAAAGGGTCAAAAGTCAAAGTCACATTTACCTTGTATGTAAAAACAGTTTCTGACCATTAATTAACTCAGCAATTCAGGTTGCCTTGGTTGATATTGCTATTAAATTAAAAGTGCTTTTGATGTACACATTTCAAGGTCTAATGTAATATATTAAATTGGCTGTCATTTAGGAGGCCTACATGTTCATAAAGTCTATGAATATATATTATTTGGTAACATTTGTGATAACTTTGTCATAGAATTGCTGCACACAACCTTAAGGGCCACAATGACCTAGTGGCTAGTCATGACCAGTAGATAAACCCTATAGATTTTTTGGTGACTAGGTCAAAAGTCAGTCACAATAACCTGGCCAAATGACTAATGTCTGCAGGTAGGGGGGCATATAAAATTATGTTGTTTAAAGCATATCTTGTTTTGTTTTGTTTGTAGATCAGATCTGTGTTTATTGTCATATATAATTTAACTTGTTTCTTCCTCAGTGAGACATGGTTATATACTGTAGATTGGGGAATTTTTCTCAAAACCTTGACTTCTTCGGCAAATCATAAATGTGGTATTTTCAGTAATTACTATGAAGTGTCCAATAGTACTAAGACATTTCCTTTTTTTTTTTCAAACTAATGGCATAGTGGATAACATATTCAATTGGTGAGTATTAGCATGAATAAAAATTAGTTGAATATTTTCCAGTCTACAATAACGTATACACTATTTGAGATTTATATTTAATTCTTGATATTTCTAACTGTATTTACAGAAGAAATATGGTGAAGAAGTAACAGTTGAATCACTGAAGAAAATTTTAGGTATGTTTCTCTTTATTAATTTGCTCGACTATCTGAAATGAAGCTTAATTGCCAGAATATGTTAAATTGGTCTATTGGTACTGGGGGGTGGGGAATTAGATGTTTCACCTTTCGTGTTTTTCCTTGAACAGATTTAATCAAATTGACCTTGTGAGTTTTCACATTTTGGCTATACTCTTTGAAGAACATTAAGCTTTTGCCATGAACAACTCGCTGGCATTTGGTTTAATACTAATACACCTGCTTCATTTGGTAATTTTAGGTCAAAAAGTCATGCTCACAATTACCTTCATTAACATTATTCACATTATTGTGTGTATGTATGTAGGAAATGAACTTTAATTTTGAGTGTATTTTTAAATCGCCTGTCACAAATGAAAACGACATCTTCACATAAGCCAATTTCATCCAAACTTCACAGGAGTGATTTTTTTGGTGGTCACCTTTGAAAATTGTTCAAAGAATTAATTCAATGAAGAGCTCTGGTTGCCATGGCAACAGAAAGACAATTTTTTAAAAAATCTCCTTTTAAAAAACCCAAACAGCTAGAGCTTAAATATTTGGCATGAAACATCTTCTAGTAAGTGTCTAACAAGTTTGTTCAAATAAAAGCCCTGGGGTCAAAAATTGGCCCAGTCCCAAGGGGGAGGGGTCATTAATTTTCATTATCTATATAGTAATAACTTAAAAAGTCTTCTTTTAAAAACCCCAGAGCTAGAACTTAGAGATTAATAGCTTAACATTTTCTAGTGAGTGCCTACCAAGTTTGTTTGTTTATAGTTAAACTTGAAAAATCTTCTTTTCTGAAGGTATAGATATTTGGTTTGTAATATCATCTATATGTCTTCTACAAAAGTTGTTCAAATTTTGCCCCTGATTGTCAAAATAGGCCTGGAGGTCATAAGTTTTTCTTTAAAGTATATAATATTGTAAAAACTTAAAAAACCTCCTCTAAATTGACAAAGGCAGAGGCTAGATATTTGGCATGATACATTGTGTAGTGGAACTCTACCAAGATTGTTCAAATTATAGCCCTGTCCCTGTGGGTCATAGGTTTTCCTTTTATGTATAAAGTAAAGTGCTTAGAGCTTAGATATTTGCAATGTAATATCATCTGTAGGTCCTCTCCCATAGGTGTTTAAAGTTTGCCCCTGTTGTTAAAATTGGCCCTTACACAAATAACAGTATTTCTTCAGGTAAATGATTACTTATGTTGGGAGTGCAGGGAATGTTATTCATAGGTATGCAGGGAATGTTTATCAGGGATATGCAGGGAGTTTTTGTAAAGGGAAGTGCAGGGAATGTTTTTTCAGGGATATGTAAGGAATGTTTTCAGGGATATGTAAGGAATGTTTATTAAGGGAAGTGCAGGGAATGTTTTTTTCAGGGAAGCGCAGGGATTTTTTATTCAGGGAATTGTAGGGAATGTTAATTCAGGGGTATGTAGGGAGTGTTTATTTAGGGAAGTTTAGGGAATATCTATTCAGGGTAGTGTTGTGAATATTTATTCAGGGAAGTGCAGGGAATGTTCGTTAAGGGATATGCAGGAAATATTTATTCAGGGATATGTAGAAAATGTTTATTCAGGGAAGTTTAGAGAATATTTATTCAGGGAAGTGTAGGGAATGTTTATTCAGGGATATGCAGGGAATGTTTATTCAGGGATATGCAGGGAATGTTAATTCAGGGGTATGTAGGGAATGTTTATTCAGGGAAGTTTAGGGAATATTTATTCAGGGAAGTGTAGGGAATGTTTATTCATGGGTATGTAGGGAATGTTTATTCAGGGATATGTAGGGAATGTTAGTCAGGGGTATGCAGGAAATATTTATTCAGGAGTATGCAGGGAATGTTTATTCAGGGGTGTGCAGTATGTTGAAGAGTTCTCTTTCATCATGGACCTCTTTTTTCCTAACAATTTTGTCACACTTATTTTTAGATATATTATTAACTATTTATTACAATTCCAAACATTTCTGTTACATTAACATGTTTTATTTGTGTGAAGTTATAATCCCCATGTCTACATGTATGTCTGAGATTATTTCAGCAAAAGGTGTCAGTAAAGCATTTCTCCTTCCTTTTCATTTAGATACCTTAAATGTGCCTCAGGAAATCTGTTTTACCTTTGATCAGTTCAAGCAAGCAAAATTTATAAGCCATTAAAATTGAACAAATACAAACAGAGACTTAGTGAACATGAAAATATATGTCAGCTTCATTATGCCAAGTCAAACATAAATTTTACTTTGTGATCTACCACCTCCGTGCCAAGTCAAACACATGAATTTTACTTTGTGATCTACCACCTCCGTGCCAAGTCAAACACATGAATTTTACTTTGTGATCTACCACCTCCGTGCCAAGTCAAGCACATGAATTTTACTTTGTGATCTACCACCTACGTGCCAAGTCAAGCACATGAATTTTATCACCATGACTTGTAATAACAAGCCTATGACTATCTGCCATAAAACATAAGGACCTTATTGATGATACAGCCATATCTTTTGTTATTGGAATGTGTATAAAATGTCCGTCACGATCAAAAAGTAGAACTTGGTTGGATTTTATGCAGCCAATAAACATTTGCCCCCTGGTGTCGAAGGTTATTCCACGTGCTGCTATAAGATTTTTATCCGTAATTCCGGCTACCTTTTCTCCTGATCCTCTGATAACAACAACTCCATTTTTCTCATCTGTGATGTAGAATTGATTATTTTCTGGGTTTAGAACAATATCCCTTGGGCGTCCAAATATGCTTTTTCCTGTATCATCATTTTGAAATGTTTTAAGAAGTGCACCTTGTAGAGTGTAGACACGGATTTGACCGGAACCTTCCATCACTGAGCGCCAGTAGGAGGATCCCCCACCACAACATACATACACAGTTCCATCTTTGAAGAATATTCCTCGACATGGCATTCCAACTTTAAAACTGTTCTTCAGTTCCATTGTTTTACCAATAGATACTAACTGTACCATCTGTTTTCCTATTAGAGTGACAGCAATATCTGTAGAACTTGTTGAGCATACACCCCAAGGTTCCCCTGGTATGTTGCAGTTTGTTGTTATATTGTACCTTTGGTCTATATGTAGTACTAGATTGTGTGGAAGGTCTGTAAGAACCATGGTGCCATCAGTAAGGAGACAAGAATCTAAGATATGACACCATACAGAATCTTTATTGATATTTACATCATATGTCCCCTGTAATGTTACATCATATTCACATGATTCATGAAACAGTCTCTGTTTGGCTGGAAGATTGTCATTCTCAAATGTTAGATTTCCTAGCTTAATCTTGGATGCTAGTTTTTCTAATGTAGGGTCAAATGCAAAATTCAAAGATTCTTTTCTGGTATTTCTGGATATACTCTTTATTGTTTTCTTTGCTTCTTGCTGTATCTGTTTATTTGTCTTCATTTCAATGAAAACATCTTTGTCATCGTCCTGCTGTAGACAGTCAATAGATTGATTTACTTTTGTTAATGTAGCTTCAAGTACACTAATATCACTCTCTATATCATTCTTAAACTCACTAAACTTTCTCTCCAGTTCAGTGTCACTTGTTATACCCCCGCACAACAAAGTTGTAAGGGGGGTATACTGGAATCAGGTTGTCCGTCCGTCCGTCCGTCTGTCCGTCCGTCCGGCTGTCCGGCCGTCCGTCCGTCGGTTTTTTCTTGTCCGCCCAATAACTTAAGATTCCTTTGACCCTTAGTCTTCATATTTGGCATGGAGGTTAGTCATGATTAGTAGATGACCCCTATTGATTTTGAGGTCACCAGGTCAAAGGTCAAGGTCACAGGGGCCTTGACTTCAAAAAGCTTGTCCGCCCAATAACTTAAGATTCCTTTGACCTACAGTCTTCATATTTGGCATGGAGGTTAGTCATGATTAGTAGATTACCCCTATTGATTTTGAGGTCACCAGGTCAAAGGTCAAGGTCACAGGGGCCGTGACTTCAAAAAGCTTGTCCGCTCAATAACTTAAGATTCCTTCGACCCACAGTCTTCATATTTGGCATGGAGGTTAGTCATGATTAGAAGATGACCCCTATTGACTTTGAGGTCATCAGGTCAAAGGTCAAGGTCACAGGGGCTGTGACTTAAAAAAGCTTGTCCGCTCAATAACTTAAGATTCCTTTGACCCACAGTCTTCATATTTGGCATGGAGGTTAGTCATGATTAGTAGATTACCCCTATTGATTTTGAGGTCACCAGGTCAAAGGTCAAGGTCACAGGGGCTTTGACTAAAAAAAGCTTGTCTGCCCAATAACTTAAGATTGCTTTGACCCACAGTCTTCATATTTGGCATGGAGGTTAGTCATGATTAGTAGATGACCCCTATTGACTTTGCGGTCACCAGGTCAAAGGTCAAGGTCACAGGGGCCTTGACCATAAAAAGCTTGTCTGTCCAATAACTTTAGATTCCTTTGACCCACAGTCTTCATATTTTGAATGGAGGTTAGTCATGATTAGTAGATGACCCCTTTTGATTTTGAGGTCACTGGATCAAAGGTCAAGGTCACAGGGACTTTGACTTCAAAAAGTTTGTCTACCCATTAACTTAAGATTCCTTTGACCCACAGTCTTCATATTTGGCATGGATGTTGATCATGACCATAAGGTGACCCCTATTGATTTTGAGGTCACTGGGTCAAAGGTCAAGGTCACAGGGACCTTGACAAAAAAAGCTTTTCTTCTCAATTGCTAAAGAATGCCTGTCCGCAGTGTATTGATTTTGACATTTTCACATTTGAAGCATGTAGAATACATAACTTAGCAATGCACTGGCTTAGTAACCTCAGATTTGGCAGGGAGGTTGTCCTTGAGCTCTAAATGGCCACTGTTGATTCTGACAAAGTGGTATGCGGGGGTATTCACGCCATGATAGTGGCAGTTCTAGTTTTTAATAAGTTGTCCAACTTATTTTTTAACTTTGAAGCCGCGTTTTGCATTTTCGTTCTGATTTGACGTTTTTCCTCTTCAATCCTTCTATTGTCATCGTTTCTTGTTACCTTAAGTTTTTCAAGGTCATCTTTTAGATTATTCAAGCTGGCCTGTTTGATTTTGTGTTGTTGGTGATTCTTGACTCCTTGTGATGCGTTGTTTAAGTCAACTATTTTCAGGCATTTACTGAAATTTTTAAATATTTACTTTTGAAGAGTAACATTTTATAATATTGCATTTAGCAATGAAGAAACAAAATATTTTAAGTGATATAACAGTAAAATTAATATCAGTAAAAGTGTATGAAGGAGACAACAAGTCATCTCAACTGAACTAAACACTGTACAATTCATAAGTTATATTATTTACAGCATGCACACAAATAAACAAACACTTCTCAATGTTAGTTATCTCGCATATTGCAGAGGGCATACCATTATTTAGATGTTTGAAAGTTTTGACACTGTGGCTAGTATCAATTTCTTTTTTCAACTGACTGGCGATTATAATGAGCCTGGTCTGGCTGGGATACTCTCAGTTTAACATTAATTGACTATTCATGTATGATACTTCAGTCTGAGTGACAATCAGTTTTCTGTTGTGATATTGATGGAACATTACATGTTTATAGGCACTTCTCCAGAGCCACTGATTCTTCCATTCAGGAACAAGTTGTTACATATTACTTCTTTGTAAGCTGTATAATGCAGAAATTTGTTTTGCATTGACTGCTTTTTAATAATATAGATACTAAGTTTCGAACTGGTTCTAATCTTGACTCTGCAAATACATGTAATAAGAAGAAATATTGAAATAAATAAAGGATTACTTGTGTTCAGTATGACAGCAGGCGTCACATATAACAGTGTCATGATCTTCACAGTAATATTTCAACTGTCCCTCTGAATGTACACTACAGTTTGCATTGAGTACTATAGTCTCCAACTCCATGGCTATGTTTAAACTAATCCAAATTTTCCCCGATAGTTGTTGTTCATTTTTTTTATAGCAGGTAAAGTAACGTGATCAGACAGCCGTCTCACATTTATCTGTTTGAAATATTTAAATGTTAAAGTGTTTTAACCTAAATAAATACTATCTAATCTATAAACCTTTACTCTTTATACTCGAAATTTTCTAGATCTATATAATGTATGTTTATATTCTTCATATTGAAAACACTAAATTTGTTTAAACCCCAATTTGTATAAGAATCCAAATATCGAATATTGGATTCAAATATAGAATCAAATGGCACCTTAGGTTGTATTTAACAAAGCTTAGAGGAGATTTTAACCCTAAACTACTGTATAAGTGTAATGGTGAGGGTTAATTCTAGGCTGACCTGGTTGTACATGATATATTGTGATATATTCTAATCACTCCAGTTCCAGCAGGGTAAGGGTTATATTACTATAAGACATGTATAAACCTTTAAAGCGGCCTTCAGCTTTTCTAAAAGTTGAATATGATGTTTTAGAGAAATTGTTTCATATAATTGTCAAATCAAAAAAATTTAGGTGGAAAATGAAAATTTCCATTTGATAAAATACATAAACAATAAGAAAACCTCTTGATACCTCTTATCTACCGGTCCTCAATATGTAAATTACTTAAGCAGATGATTTGTTTCCCGATCTTTTGATTTTAGAAATGAACGTCACTGACACGCTATAAATAGTTCTCGGGACGCTGTTTTAAAAACGGTGGTATGATGCACTTTTCCAGAATAAAACATACTGAAATACTTAGTTTGAAACATCACAAAATAATAATAATAATAAATGCTGAAGGTCACTGTAAAGTCTTTAGAAAATGTTTGTATACAAATGCATAAATAGTTGTTTATTTAGTGCAGAAGTTATTGATTGAATTGAATTTAACTTTATAAAAATTACAACTGAATACCATACTTAACTGTGCAAAATAATTTTATGCAGACAAATCAAGGTTTAATTCAGTTAATCCAGCTGTGTTATATAAATTATTATATCTCTCACATGAATCATGAATTAATTAACCAAACTTGAGTCCTGAACAGGATTTTATCTTTAGATTTATTGATCAGTTATGGAATAGTTCCAGTCTAGTAAAATAACACATTTGATTGGTTTCAGGTTACAAAGATATGACCTAACCATTGTGTTTTACTATTGCAAAATGGCAAACCAGTACAGTATGCAAACAATTGGCAGAAATACATTGAGGTCAAATTGTCGCATTAAATAAATTTTCATTGAAGAGAAAATGAGACACTTTAATTTGTGCTTCACATATAAATTGGTTAACATGATTTAAAATGGCAGAAATTGACAGTTGTTAATAGATTAATGCATGGGTTCAAGTTTTCAGGCATATGTCTGGATCTCAGGTTTTTATACCCCCGCACAACAAAGTTGTAAGGGGGGTATACTGGAATCAGCTTGTCCGTCCGGCTGTCCGGCCGTCTGGCGTCCGTCGGTTTTTTCTTGTCCGCCCAATATCTTGAGATTCCTTTGACCCACAGTTTTCATATATAGCATGGAGGTAAGTCATGACGAGTATATGACCCCTATTGATTTTGAGGTTGCCAGGTCAAAGGTCACAGGGGCTTTGACTTCAAAAAGCTTGTCCGCCCAATAACTTAAGATTCCTTTGACCCACAGTCTTCATATTTGGCATGGAGGTCAGTCATGACAAGTAGATGACCCCTTTTGATTTTTAGGGCACCAGGTCAAAGGTCAAGGTCACAGGGGCCTTGACTTCAAAAAGCTTGTCCGCCTAATAACTCAAGATTCCTTTGACCCACAGTCTTCATATTTGGCATGGAGGTTAGTAATGACGAGTAGATGACCCCTATTGATTTTGAGGTCACAAGGTCAAAGGTCAAGGTCACATGGGCATTCACTGCAAAAAACTTGTCTGCCAAATAACTTAAGATTCCTTTGACCCACAGTCTTCATATTTGGCATGGCGGTAAGTCATGACGAGTAGATGACCCCTATCGATTTTGAAGTCGCCAGGTCAAAGGTCAAGGTCACAGGGGCCTTGACTTCAAAAAGCTTGTCCGTCCAAATAATAACTTAAGATTCCTTTGACCCACAGTCTTCATATTTGGCATGGAGGTCAGTCATGACAAGTAGATGACCCCTTTTGATTTTTAGGTCACCAAGTCAAAGGTCAAGGTCACAGGGGCCTTGACTTCAAAAAGCTTGTCCGCCCAATAACTCAAGATTCCTTTGACCCACAGTCTTCATATTTGGCATGGAGGTTATTAATGACGAGTAGATGACCCCTATTGATTTTGAGGTCGCCAGGTCAAAGGTCAAGGTCACATGTGCCTTGACAGCAACAAGCTTGTCCGCCCAATAACTTAAGATTCCTTTGACCCACAGTCTTCATATTTGGCATGGAGGCTAGTCATGATGAGAAGATGACCCCTATCGATTTTGAGGTCAAAGGTCAAGGTCACAGGGGCCTTGACTTCAAAAAGATTGTCCATCCAATAACTTTAGATTCCTTTGACCCACAGTCTTCATATTTGGCATGGAGGTTAGTCATGACGAGTAGATGACCCCCATTGATTTTGATGTTGCCAGGTCAAAGGTTAAGGTCACAGGGGCCTTGACTTAAAAAGCTTGTCCGCCCAATAACTTAAGATTCCTTTGACCCACAGTCTTCATATTTGGCATGGAGGTGTGTCCTGACAAGAAGATGACCCCTATAGATTTTGAGGTCACTATGTCAAAGGTCAAGGTCACATGGACTTTGACTTCTAAAAGCTTGTCCGCCCAATAACTAAAGATTCTTTTGACCCACAGTTTTCATATTTGGCATGAAGGTTAGTCATGATAAGAAGATGACCCCTATTTTTTTTATTACACTGGGTCAAAGGTCAAGGTCACAGGGGCCTTGACTAATAAAGCTTGTCCGCTCAATTACTTAAGATTCCTTTGACCCACAGTCTTCATATTTGGCATGGAGGTTAGTCATGACAAGTAGATGACCCCTATTGATTTTGAGGCCACAAGGTCAAAGGTCAAGGTCACAGGGGCCTTGACTTCAGAAAGATTGTCCGTCCAATAACTTAAGATTCCTTTGACCCACTGTCTTCATATTTGGCATGGAGGTTAGTTATGACGATTAGATGACCCCTTTTGATTTTGAGGCCACCAGGTCAAAGGTCAAGGTCACAGGGGCCTTGACTTCAAAAAGCTTGTCTGCCCAATAACTTAAGATTCCTTGGACCCACAGTTTCATATTTTGCATGGAGGTTAGCAATGATTAGTAGATGGCCCTTATTGATTTTGAGGTCACCGGGTCAAAGGTCAAGGTCACAGGGACTTTGACTTTAAAAGGTTTTTCCGCCCAATAAATTAAGTAACTTTTGATCCACAGTCTTCATATTTGGCATGGAGATAAGTCATGATTAGTAGATAACCCCTATTGATTTTAAGTTGACTGGTTCATAGGTCAAGGTCACAGGGGCTTGACTATAAAAACTTGTCTGCCCAATAACTTAAGATTCTTTTGACCCACAGTCTTCATATTTGGCATGGAGGTTAGTCATGATAAGTAGATGACCCCTTTTGATTCTGAGGTCACTGGGTCAAAGGTCAAGGTCACAGGGACCTTGACTTCAAATAGTTTGTCAGCCCAATAACTTCAGAAACCTTTGACCCACAGTCTTCATATTTGGCATGGAGGTAAGTCATGATAAGTAGATGACCCCTATTTATTTTTATTACACTGGGTCAAAGGTCAAGGTCATAGGGGCCTTGACTTAAAAAGCTTGTCCACTCAATAACTTAAGATTCCTTTGACCCACAGTCTTCATATTTGGCACGGAGGTTAGTCATGATTAGTAGGTGACCCCTATTTATGTTAAGGTCACTGGGTCTAAGATCAAGGTCACATTGACTTTGACTTCAAAAAGATTGTCCACCCATTAACTTAATATTCCTTTGACCCTAAGTCTTCATATTTGGCATGGAGGTTGATCATGACTATAAGGTGACCCCTATTGATTTTGAGGGTCACTAGGTCAAAGGTCGACTAAAAAAGCTTTCCCCCTCAGTTGCTTAAGAATGCTTGTCCGCAGTTTATTGATTTTGACATTTTCACATTTGAAGCATGTAGAATACATAGCACTGGCTTAGTAACCTCAGATTTGGAGCGACGTTGTCCTTTGACCTCTAAATGGCCACTGTTGATTCTGACAATGTGGTATGCGAGGGTATTCACACCATGACAGTGGCAGTTCTAGTTGTGACAAATTTAATCATGTTTTACTATTAGATTATGTAGGAAAAATATTATGAATTACAGTTTTCGGGTTTTTCCAAATTTTCAACTTGCACCCTTTGGTCTGACTGCTAAGATTGTATCAAGATAATACCAGTGATCTGATATATGATATTGATCTTCATGTTTCATTGCATTTCTCAAATACATATACATCCTTGTTAAATCTGTACATAACATTTTTAGCTTACAAAGTAAAAAGTGCTCATGGTGAGCTATTGTGATAACCTTTGTCTGTAGTAAATATTTTATATTTCACTTAAAGAAGATCTCCTCCTAAATTGTTCGGCCTACAGTGATAAAAGTGTATAGGAATGTCCGTAGGCAGTGCTCCAATGAGCAAAACGACCACCAGAGATAAAATGGGAAAACCTAAGACACAAGTACAGTACAGAAATCATGTGTTACACTTGACTTTTTATCTAGGGCAACTCCATTTGGTAACAGATAGTATTGTTTATCTCTTATTATGGACTTGGTAAAACATTTATTTGTTCAATGTGATTAAAAAAACCATATCAACATAGAAAATGATAGTAGTTACATGTTGGTATGTACATGTGTCATTCATTTAGGTAGATGTATGATGTATTACATATTATATGAGTATAATATTGCATGTTTGTAACATTGCTTTTCATTGAGTAATCATGACATTTATATAATCTATATACATGGCTGCTGTCACCTGATGATTTAATGTTATAAAGTGATGCTGCTATATTATATATAACTGCTCTGGCTATATAAGCTTACAGTCATTTTTACAGAGTTATATACAGTGTTATATAACCTGTCAGATATCTTTATACAGAGATATATAACCTGTCATACATCTTTAAACAGAGTTATATAACCTGTCAGACATGTTCATACAGAGTTATATAACCTGTTAGATATGTTTATACAGAGTTTTATAACCTGTTAGACTCTTTAAACAGAGTTATATAACCTGTCAGACATGTTTATACAGCGTTATATATCCTGTCAGTTATCTTTATACAGAGTTATATAACGTGTTAGACATGTTTATACAGAGTTATATAATATATCAGACATGTTTATACAGAGTTATATAACCTGTAAGACAAAATTTTTTACAGAGTTATATAACCTGTTAGACATTTTTATACAGAGTTAAAAACCTATCAGACTTATTTATACAGTTATATAACCTATCAGACATGTTTATACAGAGTTACATAACCTGTCAGACACATTAATATATAAAGTGATTTATATGTATTTACATGTGAAGATATGTCTGTGTTATATATAAAGTGATTTATATGTATTTACATGTGAAGATATGTCTGTGTTATATATAAAGTGATTTATATGTATTTACATGTGAAGATATGTCTGTGTTATCTTTATAGTGATTTATATGTATTATATGTATTTACAGGTGAAGACATGTCTGTGACAAGAGAGGAGGAGGAGAGAAGGAGACATGAGATTATTAAAACATTTCGTACAGCACCTTTTGAAGAAATTGTTGCAAGATCTGAAGCCAAGGTATAGCTTCAATCACTGAAAATATAAACTTTTTACTTAAATATTTATAATTACATTTTATATATATCAATGACAGAAAGAACATAAAGTTGATCAACTGTTGTTTTAACCTGGTACAAAGTAAGTTGACTTTAACTTTATAAGAAAGCCTATTATTAGGGCATTTACTTCCACAATAGATGCTATACTGTGTTTATGTTATGAAAATGTTTTCTTACTATTGGTAGATCAATACATTACTCCCTGCTTAATTAGGCAAATATAATCAACTTGAAGCATGTTTATTGTCAAAAACTTTGGTAAAATGTTTATCTCATTTGACAACATACAGAACGTTTTATACTCCTTGCTTTAAAGTCATTATAGATCATATATTTGAGTCATCAGTTTTTTCTTCCTCAATATTTTTAATAGATTATTTTATTTGTGATATTTGATTTATTGTGTGATGTATATTTTATTAGACAAGAAAAACTCACATACATTTTAGGCACATTTAAGTAGGGATTATAATATTATAGTATGGAACAAATTTTATCAGTGGGACCATATATTGGTTATATATTTGTTTTAAACATACTAATACTTTTTCCAAATTTAAGTTTTATTACTGTTTCCTCAAACAGCTTTGTAATTTACAGGCTTATATTGTTTTACAATGATAGATTATGTAGTATAGAACTATTTTATATTGAACTAACTTTCTTATTATGGTTCTTGTAGAAAATGTAAATAAAATGTTAATTATACCCCCAAAAACGAAGTTTGGGGGGGTATATAGGAGTCACCCGGTGGTCGGTCGGTCGGTCGGTCCAGACGTCCGTTGCATTTTCCTTGTCCGGATCATAACTTGAAAACTAATGGTTGGAATTCAATATAACTACATACAATGGTCAAGCACATTGAGAGGAAGTGCAGTGCATAAGAACCATAACTCTATCTTGACTAATTACAGAGTTATTGCCCTTTGTTACTTTTCCTTGTCCGGGGCATAACTTGAAAAGTACTGGTTGGAATTCAAAACAACTTCATACAATTGTCAAACACAATAAGGGGAAGTGCAGTGCACAAGAACCATAACTCTATCTTAAGTAATTACAGAGTTATTGCCCTTTATTGCTTTTCCATTGCTTTTTTTTTTTGTCCGTTGCATTTTCCTTGTCCGGAGCATATCTTGAAGACTAATGGTTGGAATTCAATATAACTACATACAATGGTCAAGCACATTGAGAGGATGTGCAGTGCGTAAGAAACATAACTCTATCTTGACTAATTACAGAGTTATTGCCCTTTGTTACTTTTCCTTGTCCGTGGCATAACTTGAAAACTACTGGTTGGAATTCAAAACAACTTCATACAATTGTCAAACACAATAAGGGGAAGTGCAGTGCACAAGAACCATAACTCTATCTGAAGTAATTACAGAGTTATTGCCCTTTGTTGCTTTTCAATTGCCTTCTTTTTTTTGTCCGGAGCATAACTTAAAGACTAATGGTTGGAATTCAATATTACTACATACAATGGTCAAGCACATTGAGAGGAAGTGCAGTGCATAAGAACCATAACTCTATCTAAAGTAATTACAGAGTTATTGCCCTTTATTACTTTTCCATTGCTTTCTTTTGTCCGGACCATAACTTGAAGACTAATTGTTGGAATTCATTATAACTTCATACAATGGTCCAGCACATTGAGAGGAAGTGCAGTGCACAAGAACCATAACTCCATTTTGACTTATTACAGAGTTACTGCCCTTTGTTTCTTTTCCTTGTCCAGAGCATGACTTTAAAACTACTGGTTGGAATTCAAAACAACTTCATACAATGGTCAAGCACATTAAGGGGAAGTGCATTGCACAAGAACCATAACTCCATCTTGACTTATAACAGAGTTATTGCCCTTTGTTACTTTTCCATTGCTTTCTTTTGTCCGGACCATAACTTGAAGACTTATTGTTGGAATTCATTATAACTTCATACAATGGTCAAGCACATTGAGAGGAAGTGCAGTGCATAAGAACCATGACTCCATCTTGACTAATTACAGAGTTACTGCCCTTTGTTACTTTTCCTTGTCCAGAGCATGACTTGAAAACTACTGGTTGGAATTCAAAACAACTTCATACAATGGTCAAGCACATTAAGGGGAAGTGCAGTGCACAAGAACCATAACTCCATCTTGACTAATTACAGAGTTATTGCCATTTGTTACTTTTCCTTGTCCAGAGCATAACTTGAAAACTACTGTTTGGAATTCAGTACAACTTCATACAGTTGTCAAGGACATTCAAAGGAAGTGCAGTGCACAAGAGCCATAACTCCATTTTGACAAAATACAGAGTTACTGCCCTTTGATACTTTTCCTTGTCTGGAGCATAACTTAAAACATACTGGTTGGAATTTAAAACAACTTCATACAATGGTCAAGCACAATAAGAGGAAGTGCAGTGCACAAGAACTATAACTTTATCTTCAGTATTTATAGAGTTATTGCCCTTTGTTCTTTTTCTTTGTCTTTCTGGACTTATTACAGAGTAATTCAATTAAACTTCATCAATGGCCAACCACATTGAAAGGAAATGCAACATACATGAACCACAATTATCTTTAATTACCCACAACCATAACTCTATGTTTCAATTCTTTTACAAGGTATTCTGTTACTAGTAACATCCTCATTTCCGAAGCAGACTTGTGGGGGTATTAATCACATTTAGTGATAGTTCTAGTTTAGATTTAAATACGGAAATTTTATTTTATTTCAGTCAAATCATTTCCATAACAAGTTAAATGAGATATTATCAATGGTATCTAAAGGCTCTGACAGTCCCGGGACAATGAGACGGTCAACTGATAAACCGGCTACAGTGTTTGACATTCAATATCCAGAATTATATGTCTACTAGTTTACATTACATGATCTCTTAACATTCATAGAACAAATTCTAATTTTGGATAGTCCTTGTTTGTTTTACCCAACTTACTTTTATATTGAGATGAAAAAATGTTCAACATTTAGATAAAAATTTAAATGTACTTATTTTTTCAATTAAGATATTATATCATTTTAAATTCCATGAATGTAAAGTACCTGGCATTATTGATGAGATATAATTTTTCTGTTGTTGTAGTTAAACAGCTTTATAATCAAAATCTCCTCATCCCTCATCAGCTGTTATAGATATGATTTTTGTGTCGCCTCTACGGAGTAGTGGCGACATATAGGGATCACTTCTCCGTCGTCTGTCTGTCCGTATGTCTGTCTGTCCGTCCGTCCGTCACAAAACTTGTCCGGACTACCCCTCATAAACTACTGGTGCAATTTCATCCAAACTTTACAGGAATGATCAGTATCAAGTCTAGTTGTGCATATTGTCAGCATTTTCCGGTTCAATGATTTTTGTCAGAGTTATGGCCCTTTAATAATTTTTAATTTTAAAGTTTGTCCGGACTACTTCTCTTATACCACTAATGCAATTTCAATGAAACTTTACAGGATTGATCTGTAGCTCAAGTCCTTGCGTATATTGCAAGGGTTTTCCGGTTGAATGATTTTTGGCCGAGTTATGGCCCTTTGATAAAAAGGTGTTTTTTTCTGTGTGTTGCCAGATACACAATAGCTTGTCCGGATTACTCCTCATAAACTACTGGTGCAATTTCATCCAAACTTTACAGGAATGATCAGTATCAAGTCTAGTTGAGCATATTGTCAGCATTTTCCGGTTCAATGATTTTTGTCAGAGTTATGGCCCTTTAATAATTTTTATTTTTAAAGTTTGTCCGAACTACTTCTCTTATACCACTTATGCAATTTCAATGAAACTTTACAGGATTGATCTGTAGCTCAAGTCCTTGCGCATATTGCACGGGTTTTCCGGTTGAATGATTTTGGGCTGAGTTATGGCCCTTTGATAAAAAGGTGTTTTTTCTGTGTGTTGCCAGATACGCAAAAGCTTGTCCGGACTACTCCTCATAAGCTACTGGTGCAATTTTATCCAAACTTTACATGATTGATCAGTACCAAGTCTAGTTGTGCACTGTCCGTCTGTCTGTCCGTCTGTCACAAAATTTGTCCCAACATGAAATTGGCCAATTATGAGGCGACACATGTGATTACTGATCGCTCTTGTGTTTGCCAATATTGAAATATCCTTCAAGATAAAAATTCTCCTGTGTTTTCCTTGTAATTTTGATTTTGAACAGACAGTAGCTAAATATATGCACAGTAATGAATTGTTAAACCATGAAAAACAAGTTTTATATTTACTTGAGGATATGGGAGCATGAGCTATTATATTGTATAACAAGTTGTTTTTTACCCCCACCCTTATAATGTATAAAGAGTCTTACTTAATTTACTGCCCCTCTCCACATTATGTGGAAAAGGTTTTACTTTACTGGAATCACATCAATTTGTCTTGGGGTTCCATTTAAGTCCTGTCTGTTCTATAAATTTTATTTTCTTTGAAGGATTTCCTTTAAACTTGACTTAAATGTTGACTTAACAAGACGTTGTGCACATGTTTATTTGCTGGGTCAAAGTCATTCCTGTAGGTCAAATGTCAGACTATTTCAAAGTCTAAACCCTCTGAAGTAATATTATCAAACTTGGCAGAACAAGGTGACTTACAGAACTCATGCTATTTCTGTGCCGACTAAAGGTCAACGTGACCCTTCAAGTTTAAATGTTAGACAATTTAATGTGTGTTTTATGTGTATTTATGACTTTCTTCAAGTTTAGCTTAAATCTTTCCTTACAAAGGTAATGATAACTGGATCTAAAAACAGAAAATACCCTCATTGAGATATTATTTTATGATGTATTAGATGTAAGTATTCTATGTACAGTCTGTGATGTATGGGTTAGTGCAATCCTAATTAATTGTCATTCATTTCACAGTTATCATTGTACTTATTGTGAATTAAAATGTAAATAAAGTCATTAAAAATAAATATTTCTTTATTTTCACTTATCAGTTATGTATCTTTTAAAAAGGTAACCAAACATACTACATACTAGCATATGTATTAAGTGGAAGCAATATGCATTTTGATCTTACTTGGTTTTTAACTGACAAGAAATAAACTGTAATAAGATTTTGTCCTCTAAATTGCAATTCTTAAAGTTGAGATGTTTAGTGTCTAACATTACTCCTCATGTCAAATTTTTTTCTAAATTTCAATTTTTAAGTGCATAACTCAATAAAATTTACTAAAATGGGCTAGATCTTTGTTATTCATAAATGGGTAGTTTTTATACTTTAACACAACAACTCTAAAAGCAGTTGGATTTAATTTTAGCTTGACCTTTACTGATCTAAAAATCCAAGGACAAATTATTGAATTTGTTATTATGCACCCCTTCAAAGAAGTGGGGGGTATAATGCTTTGCATTTTCGGTGACCAAATGGTTTCCGATCAATAACTAAAGAACCTTTAAGCCTAAGAACTTCAAACTTGGTATGCAGATTGTTTATAATCAGTAGATGATCCCTGTTGATTTTGAGGTCAAAGGTCAAGGTCACATTGACCTTGTAGGTAAATACGGCTTCTTATCAATAAATAATGCTTAAGCCCAGGAACTTCAAACTTGGTATGGGGATTGGTCATGGCAAGCAGTTGACCCCTACTGATTTTGGGTCAAAGGTCAAGGTCAAATTGACCTTGTAGGTGTAAACGGTTTCCTATTAATAGCTAAAGAATGCTTAGGCATAGGAACTTCAACCTTGGTATGGAGATTGGACTTGGCGATAATATGACCCCTATTGAGTTTGGGTCAAGGGGTCAAGGTCTTATTGACCTTGTAGGTTAAAACGGTTTCTTTTCAATAACTAAGAACGCTTTGGCCCTAGAACTTCAAACTTGTCATGGTGATTGTTCATGACCAATAGATGACCCCCATTGATTTTGGGGTCACAAAGGTCAAGGTCACATTGACCTTGAAGGTAAAAACGGTTTCCGATCAATGAATAAAAAATGCTTTGGCCTAGGAACTTTAAACTTGGTATGGCGATTGGTCTTGGCAAGTAGATGACCCCTTTTGATTTTGGGTTCAAGGTCAAAGGTCATGGACATATTGACCTTGTAGCTAAAAATGGTTTCCAATCAATAACTTGACAACCCATGGACCCCTGGCCCTCAAATTGCATAGGTGCATTGGTCTAGGCCAATTTTGATGTCAGAGGTCAAGTTCACATTGACTTTGTAGGTAAAAAGGGATTCCAATCAATATAATGACAGCCCATGGGCCCTTAGCCCTCTTACTGCATAGATGCATTGGTCTTGGCTAGTTGATGACCCCTATTGATTTTGGTGACAAGGGGTCAAGGTCATATTAACATTGTAGATAAAAATGATTTCCGATCAATAACTTGACAACCCATGGACTGTTAGCCCTCAACTGTATAGAGACATGGTATTAGCCAGTAGATAACCCCTATTGATTTAAAGGTCAAAGTCACATTGACCTTGTACATTAAAACAGTTTGCAATCGGTAAACTCAACAACTCAAGTTGCCTTGGTTGATATTTTTATTAAACTAAAAATACTTTTGGTATTCACATTTCAAGGTCTAATATAAAACTACAAATTGGCTTTCATTAAAGAGGTGAATTTGATATGATTTGTGATAGAATTGCTGCACACAAGCTTTACGGTCACAATGATCTAGAGACTTTCCTGACCAGTAGATAACCTTTATTGATTTTTGGTCACAATAACCTGGCCGACTTATTAGTTGACGATAGGGGGCATATATGTTTTACAAACATCTTGTTATCCCCCCCCCCCCAAAAAAGAAGAGGGGGCATATTGTTCAGTCGGTCGGTTGGTCTGTCCGTCTGTAGACCACATGATTTTTGCTGATTGTCTTGAAAACTATTCTTCACAAAGTCTTCATATTTCACATACTGATTGGTCATAACTAGTAGATGACCCCTATTGATTTTGGGGTCACTAGGTTAAAGGTCAAGGTCACAGGGGCCTTAATTGTCGGAATGGTTTTCGCAGATTATCTTTAAAACTATTCATCACAAAGTCTTCATATTTCATATACTGATGGTTCACAACTAGTAGATGACCCCTATTGATTTTGGGGTCAAAGGTCAATGTCACAGGGGCCTTAAATATCAGAATGGTTTCCGCTGATTATCTTGAATATTATTCATCACATAGTCTTCATATTTCACATACTAGCGTTATTTATCACAGCTGATTTTAATCAGATTGCATAGTTATAGAGACCATATAGATGAAGTGCAGTGTCCAATGCAAGAACCATAACTTTTATATTACAATTACCTATCTTAAGTACATTATGCTTGTTCGGTGTATACTTTCTAAACTATCAATGGCATCTCATTGAAATTTCATATGGTTGTAGAGGCTAGAAAAAAAGTGCATTGTCAAAACACGCTTGAAATTAAATAACCTTTCTCGTGGAAATCCGAATTATAAAGTAGGCGAAACATATAATTAAGGTTGTTATCAGATCTACATGAAATAAAAATGTAGATCTAAACTTTAGTCATATTGTGCCGATGTTTTGATGGAAATTTATTTACGGGGTGGTAAAAATATCGTTTAGTTATAAGATGTCATCACGCTTTTGTTATTCTTGAAATTTTAGTGCAAATATGGTATTAACAGCGTATATCAATAGCCCATACATTTTATATGGATCGCTATGTATAAATCAAGGATCACTGAACTACAATATTGCTTGTACAAAATTCTTGTCTTTATTAATCTGATTCCTGCGACATATATATTTAGTCCAAAAGATACAGCAAATACGCTTTTCTTTCAAGCATATTGCGAGTTTACTTTAGTGGTAATGTACATGAATTTTGCAATTTTATATTTGAAATCTCAAACTTTAATACTCATGAATTAAAGTTCCAGAAAATCCCGTATGGTATCTAATATGGGCGTATGCGCCTGAAATATAGCCCTCCCCTTCAATCCAGACGTCATCGCCGACTGTTAGATCAGCAACAGTCGTGACACCACCCATATTCCACCCAGTTGTGTGTCCAGCAATGGCGTATTCGATCGTTTGACTGTTCTGTTTCATGAAAAATGCACCACTGTGCCCTGTCGGATTACCTAGTGCCATTGAAAAAAGGTACGTTCCGTTAACTGGTGCTGTGAATATACCATGACGTGGATCGTAGGCATTACCTAGATTAAGATCCACTTCATCAAATATAACAACATGGTTACTAGATACAGTTCCGAGGTCTTTACTAAGTTCAGTTCTGAATGCTATGATTGGTGTTTTATTTGAACAATCTGAAATACGAGAAAATATGTCTTGGTACATGTTGTAATTCTATATTTAATAGGAATGTACTTTAACACATTAGACATATTACAATATTTTCGGTATAACAAACTAAACTTAGACAACAGTTACATCTAGAACAGGAAAATGTTGAAGAAAAGTAAAGTGTTTGTTTTGGGTTTACGTCACACCGACACAGTGTAGGTCAAATGGCGACGTCCCAGCTTTACTGGTTGAGGAAGAACTCAGGTGCCCTTCCGTGCATTATTTCAGGCACAAACGGGCACATGAGTAGAACCACCGACGTTCCGTAAGCTAGCTGGATACATTCCTCACATGAAAGAGTTCATTGTCCCTGTCGGGATTCGAACCCACAGCGGTGAGGAGCAAGTGGTTTGAAGTCAATGACCTGAACCACTCGGCCACGGACACCCCAAAAGTAAAATGATCACATTTTATTGTTAGACTATCTAAACTAAAACATAGTACTAAGAATACATTAATGTTAACATAAATCCTAATTAGAATTTACAATAATACCGCATTGATGATTTGTCTCCATCTGTTCCTGTACAGTCTGTAGGGCGGACGCCATTTTGTCTACCTGGGTTTGAAGTCTCATTCTTTCAGCTTTCTCGTCTGACAACAGTAAGTGTAGGTATTGTATATCATCAGGGTTCTGCGAGTCTGTCGCTAGAAATGAACTAACCGGACAACAATATCCTATCAATAACAATAAGACTGTTTTCAGCATTTTTAACCCCATACACCTTAAAATGTTGTATTATTAACAGTGTTTGTAATGTGTTACTACATATACTATAAAAGTTATCAAATGTTTCACTATATGTCAATACTAAGGTGATAAGTTATACAGATAAATTTAACATTATTTAGGGTTTATCTATAGATCAAATAAATATCTTCATGATTCTGTCATAATGTTAGTAAGTAGTATGCGTATATTTGTTAAAATATTTGTAAATGAAAACTTCTAATTGGTATTTGATTTCTAAAAAGAGCATTTGTAAAAAAAATCTAAGGGCAAATTTTTAATGGAAAAGTTGTTACTGTTTTATAATGTTTTGTGTTTGTGTTTCTACATAATGTTTCGAAGGCCACATTTAAAAGATATGTTATTTGTTTTCTACGATGGTATATCTTCAAATGTTACACTCTTTAATATATTATTATTATTATTATTATTATTATACGACATCACCGTCTGTAATTGTTCCAATAAAGTACTTTACAAGTTAAAATGTGATATTCGATGTCTTGAATTAACAGTATATTCGTATGTTTAACTTAGACAGATAAAAACGTATTCCCCAGAATTGAATGTTTTACATGTTTGCATTGTTCATCACAACTACAACAAGAGCACCGCTAGGCGGAGCATTATATGCCCGAAAGTGTTTTTTTTCTAAGTAACGATGAAGCATTTGTAAGACATGAGAATTAAATAAAGTATTACCTCCTTCAAATAGCAATCCTCCTATGAAGTTTGAATATTGTGGGCCAAATGGAACTTAAGATATGCTCCGGAAACTGTTTTCAGTTTTAAGGTAATAGTGACCTTGAACTTTGACCTTGTGGCTCCAAAATCAATAGGGGTGTTCTACCCAAAATGGACAATCATCCAATGAAGTTTGAATATTGTGGGTCAAATGGAACTTAAGTTATGCTCCGGAAACTGTTTTCAGTTTTAAAGTAATAATGACCTTGACCTTTGACCTTGTGACCCCAAAATAGATAATAATAGATATTTCTTCCCAATATAGACAATCATCCTATGAAGTTTGAACACTGTTGGCCAAATGAAACTAAAGTTATGCTCCGGAAACTGTTTTCAGTTTTAAGGTAATAGTGATCTTGACCTTTGACCTTGTGACTCCAAAATCAATAGGGGTCTTCTACCCAATAGGGACAATCATCCTATGAAGTTTGAATATTGTGGGCCACATGAAACTTAAGTTACGCTCCGGAAACCAAATTGCTAACGGACGGGCGGACAGACGGACGTACTCACAAAATGGTACTTATGTGACTTTTCCTTTGATCTTTTTGGCCATTTTTAGTCACAAAAGGCATAAAAAAAGACACACAAGTAAAAACGGAATGAATTGGATCAAATAGAATGTACTGTTACCCATTGTTCTCCAAGTCACATAAGTACCTCTGGGTTGGTATTGGACAGACAGACAGACGGACGGACAGACGCCAGTGGGTATAACATAATATGCCCGAAATTGTTTCGGGCATATAACAATTACGCCTCTAGTATACAGTACTGCAAAAATAAAATAAAAATACAACAAATTCGAAATGGAACAGATTTTATTATAAATGTAAAATATGCTTGTTAGTCAATTTTGAACACAAACATATGCATGGAATTACCATTTTTAGGTTCTGTGTGATAGAAGTATACTTTTTTCACCTTTCTGTGAGAAATTATAGAGAGAAAAGAAAATGTAGTATTTATATAAAACTAAACGATATTGATAAAAAAACGGTTATGCATATTAAAACATTACTAATAAACCAAAACATGCAGCTGTTTCATTACACGAGACATTTTTCATAGTTTGTAAGTATCTGATTTGTCTTTGGAAAAATAATTTATAAAAATAACATCACATTGTCAATAATTTTGTATTAATACGAGTCGTACTGTACATTAAAACTGGGAAACTTGGAATGATTTTCTTTCATTATGTAAAATATCTGTTCATTAAAACAAGCTTTTCTGTACATCTTCAAACAATTAATCCAAATTATGTCTAAGATTCTGGAACTGAAAAGAAAATATCAATAGGCTCAAAATTTGAACTTTAATTCGATATTATGGTCCTTTAATGAAAATCTTTCAAATCTTTTGTCTTTTTATTATTGGTCAAACAATTTGATCCAAATCATTCTTTAAGATTCTAGTACTAAAAATGCCAATATTGTGGTCCTTGAATGAAAACCTTTCAAAGTTATTTGATAGGTCCTGTGTCTAACACTAACCCTATGACGGTCTCAGCAAAATAACACAGGTACGTACTATAAATTATCTGCATAACGTTATAAGATAATAGAATATATGTAAGTGTTATTGTGATCGTTCTATAGATATGCGTCATGGTTCATAAGCATTTTTCTAATTGTCTCATTTTTAGCCAAAACGTGTCAAATTTTTCTCACAAACGGGATTAAACTTTTCGACACATCTTAAATCATTCCACTGGAAGTCAAATGCTTTCTGCATAAAGACACAATCTTGGTCCCCACCGTAATTGTTAGGGCTTATACTGCTCCAATCGAAAAACATAGCTTGTGTATTTGTACCGTGCCAAATCCAGGATTTCCTATCTGAAGAAGCTGTAAGCCCAGTCCAATAATTAGCATCTGTAATAAACGTTTAGTCAACAATATATTACAGCTTTAGGTAAGTTTGTCATGTACATTCAAAATTGATATTTATTTGTATTTTTTGTAACCTTATGATAATAATAATAATAATAATAAAACAAAAGCTAATATAGAACAGGGAATGTTTATTTATCTTACCTTTCAATCTCCTCATGTGATTTTTCAGGAAAGTATTTTCTACATCACTTTCAATGTGAACCAATTTCGATCCGTACTGAATACAAACATGCTGAAATTATATTCCATTAAAATTTAATTCTATAAACATCATACTTCTACTCATATTTTATCGGAGGCATGAATTATAACAGTGATATTCTTGCATTCATACTTTTTTTTATTTATTATTGCATCACAGTATTACTAAGGACTGGTTCTTTCTGTTCTTTATGAGAATGAACAAACAATTGTTTGATAATGTTATAACAATAAATTTGAAACATATTAGATGCTTATCACCGTATGTAAATATCTCCTAAATGAAATATTTGTTAAATAGGTGTATACTGTAAAAAGTAGTATTTTGACTTCCTTACAGATATACTTAATCGCAAAACTTTGCTTATTGTCAAGAAGAAATAGATGGTTCACCTATATGACTATTGAGTTGTTTTATTTTTTTTTTTGACATTGTAACAGGACATCAAAATTTTGAATTTTTGAGAAATGAAAAAAGGATTTTTGACAAAATTGTCTTAAATTGTGGATTACATGAAAGTAACGTTCAGATGAATTATTAAATACATTTTATATCAAATACTTTTTCACAAAAGTCATGAGTCTCCGACGTTTCGAGGGGTTAAATCCATCTTTATCAATACGTTTTCTGCTCATTTTATGAACAAGATACAACCTGCATTTATTAAATGATATTCATCAAATAAACAGCAAACTCCTTGATAAAGAAGGGTTTAACCCAATGAAACGTCAGATGTTGATAACAATGTGAATTATTATTTGTTGTCTCCAGAGCGATTTCTGAAATATCATTTATGTTGCTTCTTACACACAAGCAATAGTTTAATACATAAAAATATGACTTTTTTTACATTAGAAGTTTATTTAATAATTATTTACCTCGGCGTCGTCAAACATTAATGTCTGGTTAGGGAACAGATAACATGACTCTTGAAAACGTATCCATGAATCTGGACACACGTGATGTGATGAAGAACCTTGAAGTGAATAAACAGGTTATAATACACTTTAATTATCATCAAATGTGACATTGAGACCATTTTAGTTCACTCTGTATTAAGGTAGAATATTGTAAACTGATAAGGTGATAACGCATGCTATTTAAAATTTCTGTATAGTAATTATTCTGTATTTGAAAAATGAGCTAGATGCAAATCGTGCTTTATGTAAAATATCATAATGAAAAAACATCTCAAATCTAGAATGAACATAGAAAAAGTGATGTAGACATTGTATTACATAGTAAAATTTGGAGAAGATATCAACATTATAGATCATGTTATCAGCTGTGGATATATATCCTTCGACAACATCACATCAATGTTTCTATCATCGTATAATGTATAATTGTTCTATTTGCCAATCTAAGCTTACCAGGTAAAAATAATTATTTTCAGCGTTTTTAAAGTTACATAAAATATAAAAATACCACTTAAACTATGATTAACTTGAAGATGTACTTACAATGTTTATTTGCAATAAGATGGTTGAGAATGTTAACAGCCGTCTTTAACAAATCTTCTGCTCTGTACAAGCCAACTGCTGCACCAATATTCCAAAATAACACGAAGATAATAGTAAATCTTGTTGGAGACATTGTTTTACAGACTGTGTTAGCTTCTAAACGCGCTAAACATATATATTCATATGTGGATATTTCGGTTGACGGACGGAAGTTAACGTATATAATACAAACAATATCTACACCAAATAAAAATGCGCAGATATTAAAAGACAAATATTTTGATAAAAAACGTCTGAAACGACACCCTTTTGTTACTTTAACAAAAGAAAAAGACAAAAAAAAACAGAACAGAAAAAACAATTAGAAAACAAAACCCGTTTACAAACAAAAGATTAAAAGATATCGAATCCCATTCATTAAGACAATTTATTTTTTTACAAGATTTTTATGTTTTTCTTCCTATTTTTCTTCATGTTTTACTCTACCTTTGACTTCCTGATTGTAATTGATAACAGTTGAAACTTTTTCTATTTATTTCCTACTATTTATATTTTTTGTTACACCCGTCTGTTTTATTCAGCAAATGTCAAGCACTAGAACTTTAGGTTAGGAATGGAAAGTCAAGTGGACATGTGTGTATGAGTAGTAAAACCCTGCAATAGACGTCACTTTAAAAGAATGCAACACGATATATAAATGTATCCGTATTGAAACAACAACAACAACAACATCAAAATCAACAACAAAAAAGACAAACAAAAAACAAAAACATTTTAAGGACTAATTTGTCCTTAGTAATTTAAAGTTGCTATACTTTTTTGACGAATGTATACCCCTTTTGTACAATCACATCTTTATTGATAACTAAACGCTTTTATTACCTACATAAATCAGTTCCATTTTTCCCACCAATCTGTTATTATTCTTAAATCTCAACAAAGTCATTCTGAAGTGATAAAATATTAATTATTTTAATAATAAAATACACGCACGTGAACAAGCACACACACACACGCACGCACGCACACACACACGCGCACGCACACAAACATAATAGAATAAACAAATAATTAGAAATTGCAAAAACAACACTTTTAACATTTAGAAAAGAAAATATGTTACAGAATTATTCCCTTTGAGCAAATACATGACATATTTTATCAATCTGTTATGCAAGAATTACATGACAGATATTGTAATCCTTAAATTTTTATTAAACTAGAAGAGCCTTTATATTGAAAAAGGTAATTTAAAGCACATGGCAAATGGTATCGTCCTTAAAGGGACTCCACTGAGGTTGACAAGACTGAGAAATATTTGAGTATCAATTTGAGTGACGGTTTGCACCAATACTACTATCATGTGTGCACAATTACAGATCATTTCCTCACCCCGTTGTTTATCTTCAGAATACTTATTTTTATGGTGCATAATTACCCAGAAATGAAAACCGTTAGAAGTTTTCCTCAAAACGGGCAAAGAATCGCAAAAACATTCGATACTTAAATTTGATTAAAGAGTATTTTTGTTATTATCCTTTGCAGATTTTTCCATTCTTCACTTGATCTATGTGAGAAATTTAAAAGTTATGCTTTAAGGCGTTTTGACATCAGTGGAGCTCCTGTAAATATTTCGTTAAAGGGAGACACAGGCAAAATTTTCATTTCTTAGTTTTGAATTTTTCATTCATTATTCTGTAAATGCCCTCAAAATGAATATATCAGACTGTCAAAGAAACAAAACTTTTCTCCATATAAAGAATAAAATGGTGGTTTCCTAACTTGACCCGCGTGGGTCAGGTTAGAGCGCTAGCTTTTCACAATAGTTGTCAAAGTGGACTCTGGAAACGTTAAAGAACATGTTAAATGAATGACTTAGGCTTGTTTCAATCATACAATATCCACAATATCTGTTATTGTAACTTCAAGGGTTTGTTCAAGTCACCTGACTTGTTATAAAACTATTTGGTGATTCCATTGGCGTGTGAATTTTGTTCAACATATATAGATATATTTAAGCTTCAAACCCAAAATATATAGAATTAAAACAAAAATTCATGCTGAAACTTCAGGAAAAGTCATTTTAGCGTGATATGAGTGCATAAGATCATTTTAATATTTTTGTCATTATTTTGCCTGAATATCCCTTTAAAATATAAAGAGGAAGAACTGTTATGTTAAAATATAAAGAGGAAGAACTGTTATGTTAAAATATAAAGAGGAAGAACTGTTATGTTAAAATATAAAAAGTTAGAACTGTTATATTAAAATATATAGAGGAAGAACTGTTATGTTAAAATATATAGAGGAAGAACTGTTATGTTAAAATATATAGAGGAAGAACTGTTATGTTAAAATATAAAGAGGAAGAACTGTTATGTTAAAATAAAATTTTAAAGGGAATACAAAACACATGACAGATAGTGGCATCCTTAAATATTTTGTTGAATATATACTAGAAAGACTTCGATATTAAACAGGAGCTCTCTGTATAACAGCGTGTTTGACTATTTTCAGCGTTTGATAGTTAAATAAAAACTTTCAGTACGACAGTGTGTTCTACTACATGTACTATTCTCAGTGTTTGGTGGTAAACTAAAAGCCTGTATAATGTAGAATTTTCTTTATTGTCTCAAAATGTATATTGAGTCTATATAAGACATAATATTGTATTTTAAAAGAAATACACGAATCTACATGCAAAAATCGTAAACAGTTATTTAAAGAAAAAAAAGTGTAATAGCAAAGTAGCAGCAATAATAATTTTTATACTAGCAATAACATGTATATTTCAATTCTCTTAAATGATGTCATAATGATTATAATTTGACAATGTTAATATCGTAATATTGTATATGTTTACTATACTCGTATTCTAAGAAAGATACAACAATTTTCCAAACTTGCCTCTTCATGCAAATAGAAATTAAAGCATATTGTGTTAAATCTTTATTATATACGGTTGTTAAATATCCAACCCAAAGCTATCTGCTCTATTTCCATTTATTGTTGTATACATTTGTTAAACAAATGTTGGGTCTTTAAGGAATCTTGAACGTGATTTATTTACGCTGTATATTATGTCAATGTTTTTATACTCGTTTGTTTTGCATGTATGTATGTTGTACTCTTAGACGTTTGAGGAATACAATAATCTATCTATCTATTTTTTCACCTGTCTGTGAGAACTTTTATAGAGAAAAGAAAATGCAGCATTTTTATAAAACTAAACGAGTGTAACAATTTTTCCTACGTTGAATTTAAAAAAAACCCTCTTATTCCTCCTATAAACTTTTATTTATTTCCTTTTCAACATAATAACTTCTTTTACCTTTAATCAACTAACACAAACTAACAAAAAAGATTACAATTCCTTTTATATACGACGAATTGCACTTAAAAATAAGAAAAGTTGTAAAAATTTAACTAAACATAAAACCGCCGGTGACAAACCCGGCGGTTACAACAAATACCCGGTGGTAACAACAATTTAGTGCCAAGCCGGCGGATAAAAACAAAATAAACAATAATATTCTCGCGTTCTTAGCGACAGTCCCGGCCAAGTTAATTGTTACTTAAAATCATGGTATTCCTGATCGGCACTCATATGTGTCTCAATTTCATTTTGTTCTACGTATGTGGTCTTCTGTGTAAATGTTAATATCAAAGTTTGAGTCCTTGTTGTAACTTCTGACGGCACTACATTTGTGTATTTGTTATCAATGTTTACATGTGTAGACTCATAATCACTACTTAGATTCACTACATCATTTCCAAAACTTTCATCACTATAATTGAAATCACTTATTTCACTATTATAGTCATTGTTGTTTTCGTCTTTTGTACTTACGTCACTAATTATATCATATCTAGCACTCACGTTATTATTAATAAAATGAACACTTTCTTCATTTCTTTGCTGCGTATTAATGGAATCACATTCTTGTTCACAATTATTTTAGTAAAAGTCGCTGCCGTTGTCATCTTCTACCAAGCTATTATCATTTGTTTCATCTCCTTCCTCATTTTCCATATCATTTACGTTTATTTCACATTCTCCCTCATCGTAACTTCCTACTTGCATCTCATTTTCTTCATTAGGTAATCCACACCATTTTTGTTTTTCTTCATCTTTATTATTACTGATGAAATGACCATCATTTTGCAGAAGATTCAGGTCAAAATCCAATATTGTGTTAGCAAACCGTAGTTTGCCTTGATTCCAATCTCATTCCGCTAACAAACTGAAAATACTTTCATCATCGCTCACGTCTTCATGATATTCACTCCATTTTTTATCTCCTCTTTTTGCACATAACGCTGCATCCCTTGCCAAGTCAACTCTACATTTAAGTTTCAAAATCAAATGTTTGCTAAGATAACTCCTTCTAATAAATCTTTACGGACAATCTTTTTCTGCACAGTTCCAATATTCTAAGATTGTGTGCTTTTCTTTGATATGCATATTCAAATTTCTTATATTTTTATAACTTTTATTGCGCGTATTGCAACAGCACAAAGGCATTCCTTTTTATGTCTTTCTGGTCAATTGACACAAGCATAATGATTCATTTCTTATTTAATTATACATCTACACTAATTTCGTGAAAATCCTTCAAATTAACTACTCGGCGGCACGATTTTCACGTGAGTTCATGTTGTAGTGTTTCCGTAATACTATGCTCCGCCGTCAAGAAGTTAGCACGTGAATTTCATGGCTAATGTATATTAACAAGTTAATGTATAATGGATACTTGTGGACATCTCAGTAGGAAATAATAGTTTGGGTGGACGTTAAAGCACTTTCCTCAAAGGTAATTTTACCATTGCTGAGGGTACATTTCCATCCTGACTTGGGATTAAATTCACTATTATCCCAAGTTTCTGCGAGGTAAATCATCATTTAGTAATAATATTTTTCCAAAACGTGGCTCAATATGTGATTGTACTCGACCCGTTTTAATTTTTGATTGAGTACTTTCTCGAAGATTTAACAAATAGTCATTGCACCATATAACCCAAAACATGTCGAGTAATTTCTGACCTTTTTTACCTATATTCATTAAGCGATCATTTGAATTGTAATGCGCTATAAAATCTGTATCTTTCTCGTCTACATGAGACTGGAATACCGGTACTAGAATTTAATGAGAATAAAATGACTTGGAGTTAATGGAGTTCACAACGGAACAAAGGTTTGTAATTGAATTAATGTAAGAAGGTGTCTAATGTTTTCTGGAACACATTTTTACTAAACCCACAAGTCTTTCATAGAAAGTCAGTGGTTGCTGTGGTAGTCACTGGTTGCTATGCAAACTCACTGGTTACTACGCAAAGCCAGCGGTCGCTATGGTGAGGTTACGGCTGATGTGGAAAGTCAGCGGTCGCAAGGGGAAGTCAGTGGCTTCTGTGGTAAGTCACTGATAGTCACGGACAGTCACTGGGTGCTTAGGTAGTTTACGGTGGCAATGGGAAGTCACTGCTTGCTATGCGAGACACTGGTCGCTGTGCAGAGTGAGTCGTTGCAGCGGTAGTCTGTTGTCGCAATGAAGAGTCAGTGGCCGCTATGGAAGTCATTGGTCGCCAGGAAAAGTCAGTGGTTGCTATTGAAGTCACTGGTTGCTATGCAAACTCACTGGTTGCTATGCAAAGCCAGCGATCGCTATGGAGAGGTTACGACTGTTGTGGGAAGTCAGCGGTGTTTACGAAGAGTCAGTGGGTGCTATGGAAGTCATTGGTCGACAGGAAAAGTCAGTTGTTGCTATGGAAGTCACTTGTTGCTTTGCAAATTCACTGGTTGCAATGCAAAGCCAGCGGTCGCTATGGAGAGGAAACAGCTGTTGTAGAAAGTCGTCGGTCTCTGGGGGAAGTCAGTTCTTGCTGTAGTAAGTCACTGATAGTCACGGACAGTCACTGGGTGCTAAAGAATTCTACGGTGGCAATGGAAAGTCACTGCTTGCTAAAGGAGACACTGGTCGCTGTGCGGAGTCAGTAGTTGCAGCGGTAGTCCATGGTCGCGATGAAGAGACAGTGGTGCTATGGAGGTCATTGATCGCCAGGAAAAGTCTGTAATTGCTATGGTAGTCATTGGTTGTTATGAAAACTCACTGGTTGCTATGCAAAGGCAGTGGTCGCTATCGGGAGGTTACGGCTGTTGTGGATAGTCAACGGTCGCTATGAAGAGTTAGTGGGTGCTATGGAAGTCATTGTTTGACATGAAAAGTTAGTGGTTGCTTTGGAAGTCACTGGTCACTATGCAAAGCCAGCGGTTGCTGTGGAGAGGTAACGACGGTAAAGTCAGCGGTCGCTATGAATAGTGAGTGGGTGGTATGGAAGTCATTGATCGCTAAGAAAGTCAGTGATTGCTATGGAAGTCACTGGTTGCTATGCAAATTGACTGGTTACTATGCAAAGTCAGCGGTTGCTTTGAAGAGGTTACGGCAGTTTTGGAAAGTCAGCAGTCGCTTTGAAAAGTCAGTGGGTGCTATGGAAGTCATTGGTCGCCATGAAAGTCATTGGTTGCTATGGAAGTCATTGGTTGCTGTGCAAATTGACTGGTTGCTTGGCAATGTCAGCGGTCGCTATGGAGAGGTTACGGCAGTTGTTGAAATTGAGCGGTCGCTATGAAAAGTCAGTGGGTGCTATGGAAGTCATTGGTCACCAGAAAAGTCAGTGGTTTTTATGGAAGTCACTGGTTGCTATGCACATTTACTGGTTACTATGCAAAGACTGCGGTCGCTATGGAGATGTTTAGGTTTTAATGAAACGTCAGCGGTAGCTATGAAGAGTCTGTGGGTGCTATGGATGTCATTGGTCGCCAGGAAAAGTCAGTGGTTGCTATGGAAGTCACTGGTTGCTATGCAAACTCACTGGTTGCTATGCAATGGCAGCGGTTATGACTGTTGTGGTAAGTCAGCAGTCGCTATGAAGAGTCAGTGGGTGCTATTGAAGTCATTGGTTGCCAGGAAAAGTCAGTGGTTGCTATGAAAGTCACTTGTTGCATACAAATTCACTGGTTGCTATGCAAAGCCAACGGTCGCTATGGAAATGTTACGGCTGTTGTAGAAAGTCAGCGGTCGCTGGGGGGAAGACACTGATAGTCACGGACAGTCACTGGGTGTTTAAGTAATCTACGGTGGCCATGGGAATTCAGTGCTTGCTCCTCGAGAAAATGGTCGCTGTGCGGAGTCAGTGGTTGCAACTGTGTTGTGGAAAGTCAGTAGTCGCAATGAAGAGTCAGTGGGTGCTATGGAAGTCACTGGTTGCTATGCTAATTCACTGGTTGCTATGCAAAGCCAGTGGTCGCTATTGAGAGGTTACGGCTGTTGTGGAAAGTCAGCGGTAGCTATGAAGAGTCAGTGGGTGCTGTGGAAGTCATTGTTCGCCAGGAAAAGTCAGTGGTTGCTATGAAAGTCACTTGTTGCTATGCAAATTCACTGGTTGCTATGCAAAGCCAATGGTCGCTATGGAGAGGTTACGGCTGTTGTGAAAAGTCAGCAGTCGCTGGGGGACGTCAGTTGTTTCTGTGGTAAGTCACTGATAGTCACGGACAGTCACTGGGTGTTTAAGTAGTCTACGGTGGCCATGGGAAGTGACTACTTGCTGTGCGAGACACTGGTCGCTATGCAGTTTGAGTGGTTGCAGCGGTAGTCCGTGGTCGCTATGAAGAGTCAGTGGGTGCTGTGGATGGAAGTAATTGGTCGCTAGGAAAAGTCAATGGTTGCTATGGAAGTCACTGGTTGCTATTAAAGGACTGACGCCTTGTCACACAATATTGCTGATGGTGAGAAATAAAGAAATAAAGAAAGAAAGAAAAGGAAAAATCAGCTACAGATCAGTTTTACTTGGTAAGTGTTTTATCGTGTGAATTACACCTCTGTGTATTACTTATGACAGTAGCAAGAACTAAAGTAATCTTAGATAAGACGAGAAGTCTACGGGAAACAACTCTAAATGCAAACTTCAGAGTTTAATACGATTTTGTAATCTCCCATGTTAATATCTTTTGTCTCTACTACGATATATTATCAGTGTTCTTCTAGTGATTTTTCTTCTGCTTTTTGTTTGTCTCGAGCGTAGAGAATGTCGTTTTGGAAACATTTGCAGTGTAAAGTACGTTATATGATCGCAAGATTTTAATATTCTCTTCATAGAGATTCATTTTATACAAATTGAAATAAATTTTCCGAGTAAATGACGTCACGAAAATCGTCTATGCAGCATCGTCTATTTAGCGTTACAGGGAGATAACATTATGCTGATATGGTGCTATGATTTATGGGATGTTGGGTATTACCCCACTTTCAACACAAATTAAAAGTAGAGTTCTCAATTACTGGGGTAAAATAGTTAATTCTAAACATGATAAGATAGTCAGCATTCTATATAGAACAACTCATAATTTATATACTCTGAATAATATTAAATCAGATTGGGTCTGTTTTGTTCGAAATAATTTAAATGATCTTGGATTGTCGCATTTTTGGATAAATCAAAATGTGGAATCTCCTGCTTCATTCAAGAATACTGTCAACTTAAGATTGCGTGATCATTTTATGCAAAATTGGAGAAGTACAATTAATAATTCCAGTAAATGTCTAAATTACAGGATTTATAAACAGGATTTTTGTTTTGAGTCATACCTCAGCAAGTTACCTATGAATTTAGCTTTAATTCTCTTTAAATTTAGAAGTATGAATCACAAACTTCCTATTGAAAAAGGAAGGTTTGATGATATTCCAAGAGAACTTAGAACTTGTAACCTATGTACCAGTAACTCTTTAGGCGACGAATTCCATTATCTTTTTGAATGTTCACATTTAGTCAATACAAGAAAGCTGTATCTTGATAAATATTTCTATGAACGTCCAAGTGCTTTAAAATTTGAAAAATTAATGAACCATAGTAATAAAGATATCCTTTTGAAACTTGCCATATTTTGCAAAAATATTATGTTATTATTTAAATAATGTTAGCTTTTTAGATTTTGTATTTTCTCTTTGTTTTTTTTCTCGCAATGATTTTTGATTTTTCTCTCTCATCCTCCATTATCAGTCAATTATTACAGTAATTTTATTACATCATGGAGTTGTATGACCATTTATAATTTGCCATTTTGTAGTATTTTGTTTTTACATATTATTTGCCATTTTGTATTATTTTGTATGTATGTACTGTTTTATGTTGTCACATGCCCATATGGGCCCTGACGTATTCAAATAAACCTTGAAACCTTGTAACCTGATTGCCTCCCTTGCTGTTTATATAATTGTTTTATCAAACAACAGCATTTTGTCGTTTAGTGCTTCGATATTATATGCAAAAGAACATGTGACATTGGAATGTATGCAATTTGTTTACATTCTATTCTGTAAGAGGAATATTTAAGTTGCGTAATCAGAACCATAAAGAAAAGAACATAATTGACCTGTAATAAATCTCCACGAGAAGGCAAGCAACTCCAATAAAATGCAATATGTACAAAATTAAATCTACTTTTCTTTACAGAACCTTCAAAGTGTACATACGCCATATTATAGTTACCCGTACAAGAAACACGGCACGTGATACTACGCTTAGTAATCACCGTATGCTATTCAAACAAATACTTTTTAAGTGGCGGGATGGCCGAGTGGTTAATGCGTCGGACTAGTAATCTAATGATCACCAGCCGCATTGGGTTCAAAACCCGTCAGGGGCTAGGAGCAAGAAATTTTTCACTCATTTTTAAGTGCTGGTTGGTTCCAGGAGTGTCATTAAGCTTATAGCTTCCAATCGAACTACAAATAAATTCTGTATTAACCAAACAGATACGTTTTAATATTAATCTTATCTAATACAGAAATAATGATGGGTGTGGTATTTTGTTGTGACATTTGAAAACTGAGTAAGATCAATTTTATACAAGTTTGAGTTTTAAAATTATTTCTTTATTTTCATCATGTAAGACTTTAAAGGTTTATGATACATATTTCATTTTTCTGTTTCATCAAACATTCTCTTTCTACCACAACAGGCGACGTGCGTCTTTAAAGAATTTATGGATAGAGGAAATTGTTGAATATTATGCTGTATTGGATATTTCCAACGACATAACAGCCACGCCTATAGATTTAAAACAACACTCCCAGATAGGAGATGATGATATGATTTAGCCAATACAAGGATTTGTAACAAGTTTATTTCTATCTGACGACACTGTCACGTTTTAAGATGCAAACTGTATTTGTTAATGAAATACAATGTAGTAAAATTTATCAGACGAAGTCGTTTCTTTTGCTTTTCAATGAAACAAAACTATTACGCCTTATTTTACAATATACACATTCTCATTCCTGTTTCTGTAATGTAATTGTATTCATACATACTGAAAAAGAATTTTGTTAAATAAATGTACACGTTATATCTAGATTTGGCTTTGGTCGGATTTTAGAGTATAACTGAGCCCATTCAGATACCGTGCATTTGACAAGTAAAGTGAAAAGTTTTTTTGTGTTTTATTATTGCACAATTGCTTCAAATTATCTTTTCATCCAGACAAACGTATCTATGCAGTTTCTTTTACTCGAAATATAATTTAGGTTTTAATGCAGAAAATAAGTGAAAATTACCATAATAAGCATTATCATACAACTTAGTTAGATCATTTTATTTTATCTTTTATTTGGTATAAACAGTATTTATTTCATATAATGCCAACATTTACAACAAAATATAAAACAGGATTGGAAAGGAAGTCACAGACAAATGTAGATTTCTTTCCTTTGAATTGTAAAAGTAAATTGGATTATAATGTAACAACACGTACAAGTACACTAACTTGAAATAATTATATATTTCTTTATCTTTTTTTTGAGATTAATTATTGTACAATTCATATCATCAGTGCATAAAATGTATACATATACATTGCAAATCGCCTTTCTAAAGTATGAAGGGAAGAGATTACTAAGTAATATGTCCGGACTGCAACATTTCTACACCAAATCTTTAAAATAAGTTTACAAATTTCTTCTTAGTAATATAACCAGTTTGGATTTCATTTCCATGGCCTCTTTAATCCAATATTTGTTTTTAAAGACTTTGGTCCTACCCACAATATCAGCTGTTAAACATCGCTCTATGCTGATTGGCTAAATTCAGCAATCGATAAAACATCAGTAACTTGTGAACCGGGAATAATTCAGTCTTTTCTGGACGTGGACGGATACGGCGCATACTTGAGAAAAGCTTAAATTTAATAATGTATTTTCTGTGTGTTAAAGTAAGTTTATAATATTTTGGATTATTTTTATAATGATGAATGTGTTGAAAGGTAAGATTTTCTTCTAAATGCTTCATTCAATATGTATACATGCCGCCTAGTATTTTAGACCTAATGACTATTTCTTAAAATGTATAAATTACGTTGTTAATAAAATATTGAGCAGAATTAAAATGTCATTAAAATGCTTTACTGTTTAAAGATACGAATGATAGACAGCTGCAAACAATTAAACACCAAAAATGTAAACAGAAATGATAAATATATTTATATGTATTTATCAATGAATAACTAAAAAAATAAATATATATCATTTAATTAATATATTGAATTAATCAACACATTCATAAGTGAAAATAGAAAAGTAAATTAATTTTCAAAAATACGTTCAATACGAAATACGAAGACATATTTCTCTCTATTTTCTTTTGTAAAATGAAATGTTTTCATTTGAGTTTTTCTTTTAAAAAATTAATTCAAAATTAATCTAATGTTTGTTGGATATTAATTTGCCTATTATATTTCTGCGCGGACAGACTGGCGGACGCATTGTTGGCCATGACGACTGGATAACACTTTATCAAAATGTAACCATTCAGTAGACAGTAGACATGCAATTGTATGTAGGCAGGTAGTTATAGGAAGTCAGGCAGTTGTAGGCAGGCAGACAGTTGTAGGCAGACAGGCAATTGCAGGTAGGCAGTTGTAGGCAGGTAGTTGTAGGCAGGTAATTGTAGGCAGGCAATTGTAGGCAGGCAGTTGTAGGCAGGTAGTTGCAGGCAGGTAGTTGTAGGCAGGCAATTGTAGGCAGGCAGTTGTAGGCAGGTAGTTGTAGGCAGGCAGTTGTAGACAGGCAGTTTTAGACAGGTAGTTGTAGGCAGGCAGTTGTAGGCAGACAGTTGTAGGCAGACAGGCAGTTGTAGGCAGACAGTTGTAGGCAGACAGGCAGTTGCAGGTAGGCAGTTGTAGGCAGGTAGTTGTAGGCAGGCAGTTGTAGGCAGACAGTTGTAGGCAGACAGGCAGTTGTAGGCAGGCAGTTGTAGCAGGCAGTTGTAGACAGGTAGTTGTAGGCAGGCAGTTGTAGGCAGGCAGTTGTAGGCAGGTAGTTGTAGGCAGGTAGTTGTAGGCAGGTAGTTGTAGGCAGGCAGTTGTAGGCAGGCAGTTGTAGGTAGGCATATGTAGGTAGGCAGTTGTAGGTAGGCAGATGTCGGCAGGCAGTGGTAGGCAGACAGTTGTATGTAGGCAGGTAGTTGTAGGCAGGCACTTGTAGGTAGGCAGTTGTAGATAGGCTATTGTCGGCAGGAAGTTGTAGGTAGGCAGGCAGTTGTCGGCGGGTAGTGGTAGGCAGACAGTTGTAGACAGGCAGTTATAGGGAGAATGTTGTAGGTAGGCAGTTGTAGGCAGGCATTTGTAGGTAGGCATTTGTAGGTAGGCAGTTGTAGGCAGGCATTTGTAGGTAGGCAGTTGTAGGCAGGCATTTGTAGGTAGGCAGTTGTAGGCAGGCATTTGTAGGTAGGCAGTTGTAGGTAGGCAGATGTAGGCAGGCAGTTGTAGGTAGGCAGTTGTAGGCAGGCAGTGGTAGGCAGGCAGTTGTAGATAGGCATATGTAGGTAGGCAGTTGTAGGTAGGCAGTTGTAGACAGGCAGTTGTAGGCAGGCAGTTGTAGGTAGGCAGTTGTAGGTAGGCAGTTGTAAGCAGGCAATGGTAGGCAGGCAGTTGTAGGTAGGCATATGTAGGTAGGCAGTTGTAGGCAGGCAGTTGTAGGCAGGTAGTTGTAGGCAGGCAGTTGTTGGCAGGCAAGCTGTTGTTGGTAGGCTGGCATTTTTTAAAACTAATACAGCTCTATATCATTGTAACATTTACGGAAAATAATAAATGAAAAGATGAACAACAAATTGATAAATCAAATATAAAAAATAATATTTATGAAAAAATAAATGAATAAATTTGTCAATTTTGAATCCAAATTGATATTTAACGCTTTTAAATTTCAACATTCAGAAAAAAATAGATTTAAAAATTAAAAATCCAAAAAAATTAAAGATAATGAATCAATTTGTGAATTTTATAAACAAACTCATACTCAAGTTTTAGTTTACCTGTAAGACAAAAAGTGGGGGAAAACAGGTGGAAAGGGAAGGGGGAAGAAGAAGAGAAGGCAGTTCAGGAAAGGGAAAGGGAAAGGGCAGGGAACAAAAAGGGGTAAAAAAGGCGGGAAGGGAAGGGAAAAGGCAGCAATTTAAAATTTCTAATATGAACTCCATTTTAATGAATCACTTTTAGAAAATAATAAATCAAAATATGAACAAGAAAATGATACATTTAATATGAAAATAAATATTTAATAGAGATAATAAATTCATGAAATGTTAAATTGGTAAATTTTGAATTTAAATTAATATATTATTGCAACACGTACGGAAAATAATAGATAAAAACGTAACTGATATCCAACTCTATTTTATTTAGGTAGGTTCAGAAGGGAGACAGCTTTAGGAAGGTAGGTAGACAGACAGGCAGGAAACATGCAGGCATTTTTAAAACAATCTGATACACAGCTCTTTTTATTGTATGATTTTATTTCTGTTTAAATAAAAAAATTGAAATATGAACAAGAATAGATATATTAAGTATTAAAATAAATAATGAATAAATATGATAGATTAATAGTCAATTTATAATGTAAATAAATATCTAACGCTATTGTATTGCAACACTTTCAAAAAGTAATAGATTTGAAATAATAAAAAACAGAACTATATAAGTTAAGACAAGTTAATAAGTTATTTTGTCAATTTTAAAACAAAACTGATATCAAACTGTATTTTATTGTTATGCTTAGGAAGGCAGGCACGCCGGCGAGCGGGTGTGCAGGCGGGCCGACAAGCAGGTAGAATGACAGCTATGTTGGTAGGTAGGAAGGTAGGTGAGTAGGTGGGTGTGTCGGCTGGGTGGTTGGGTAGTTTGGTGGGTTGGTGGCTTTGCTATGTAGGTAGTTAAGTAGGTAGGTAGGTAGGTAGGTAGGTAGGTAGGAGAGCATGTAAGCAGTTTTAGGTAGGTAGACATGTATGCCGGCATTATTCAAAACAATCTTATAAACAACTTAATTTTTCATTGTATCATTTTCAAAAATGATAATCAAAATATGAACAAGAAATTGATATATTAAATTTGAAAATAAATATTCAATTATATATCATCTATAGATATAATAAATTTCTCAATCTAAAATTTTAATTAATATCCAACGATATTCTATAGCAACACTTTCAGAAAATTATAGATTTAAAAGGTTTATAAAACAAAAAAGTTAAATTAGAAAATTAATTGGTCAATCTTAAGACCAAACTGATATTCATTTTTTATTGTAACGCTTCCATAAACTAATAAATAAAAAAATCACAAAATATAAAATGATAAAATTAATAAACACTTCCAGAAAAATGGACTCAGAAAATAAATAAACAAATAAATAAGTAAATTAATTTATAAATTTCCCCTTTAACACCAAAAATATTTTAAGTATTTTTAAAATTTAAAATTTTATATTTCCAGAAATTTAATAAAATTAACCATAAGTGACTGAAGGACCATTTCTGCACTTGTTGTAGAACGAATGCAATGACTGGCGGACGGACGGAAAAACTGAAGGACGGATGGAACACACTGACCGATGTTAGGATGGAGTTTTTTTAAAGTAACCTTTCAGAAAAAATTAGGTAGACAAACAAAACCCAAGAAGATGTTAAAATAGTCCAAAAAATGAATAACTTCATATATTGTATAAAATTGATAAATACGTGAATTATGCACAATCGGTTTGATCGTGTGGACTGGCGGATGGACTGATAGAAGAAGGAAAGAATAAAGCTCCTCCAATGTAACCATTCCAAAAATTATTTATATAAAATTTAACCAAGTGCATAGATGAATGAATGAAAAAAATAAATACCACATCAATAATAAATAAATATTAAATAAAAAATATTTAAAACACAAATTGATGAATAAATAAATAAATTGGTCAAAGAAATAATAAATTTAAGGATGAAGAACAAGTACAAAAAAGTAACCTTTCAGAAAAAATTTAGTAGACAAACAAAACCCAAGAAAATGTTAAAATAGTCCAAAAAATGAATAACTTCATATATTGTATAAAATTGATAAATACGTGAATTATGCACAATCGGTTTGATCGTGTGGACTGGCGGATGGACTGATAGAAGAAGGAAAGAATAAAGCTCCTCCACTGTAACAACTCAATAATAAATAAATATTAAATAAAAATATTTAAAACACAAATTGATGAATAAATAAATAAATTGGTCAAAGAAATAATAAATTTAAGGATGAAGAACAAGTACAAAAAAGTAACCTTTCAGAAAAAATTTAGTAGACAAACAAAACCAAAGAAGATGTTAAAATAGTCCAAAAAATGAATAACTTCATATATTGTATAAAATTGATAAATACGTGAATTATGCACAATCGGTTTGATCGTGTGGACTGGCGGATGGACTGATAGAAGAAGAAAAGAATAAAGCTCCTCCAATGTAACCATTCCAAAAAATATTTATATAAAATTTAACCAAGTGCATAGATGAATGAATGAAAAAAAATAAATACCACATCAATAATAAATAAATATTAAATAAAAATATTTAAAACACAAATTGATGAATAAATAAATAAATTGGTCAAAGAAATAATAAATTTAAAGATGAAGAACAAGTACAAAAAAGTAACCTTTCAGAAAAAATTTAGTAGACAAACAAAACCCAAGAAGATGTTAAAATAGTCCAAAAAATGAATAACTTCATATATTGTATAAAATTGATAAATACGTGAATTATGCACAATCGGTTTGATCGTGTGGACTGGCGGATGGACTGATAGAAGAAGGAAAGAATAAAGCTCCTCCAATGTAACCATTCCAAAAAATATTTATATAAAATTTAACCAAGTGCATAGATGAATGAATGAAAAAAATAAATACCACATCAATAATAAATAAATATTAAATAAAAATATATTTAAAAAACAAATTTGATAAATAAATATATATAAATTGGTCAAAGAAATAATAAATTTAAGGATGAAGAACAAGTACAAAAAAGTAACCTTTCAGAAAAAATTTAGTAGACAAACAAAACCCAAGAAGATGTTAAAATAGTCCAAAAAATGAATAACTTCATATATTGTATAAAATTGATAAATACGTGAATTATGCACAATCGGTTTGATCGTGTGGACTGGCGGATGGACTGATAGAAGAAGGAAAGAATAAAGCTCCTCCAATGTAACCATTCCAAAAATATTTATATAAAATTTAACCAAGTGCATAGATGAATGAATGAAAAAAATAAATACCACATCAATAATAAATAAATATTAAATAAAAATATTTAAAACACAAATTGATGAATAAATAAATAAATTGGTCAAAGAAATAATAAATTTAAAGATGAAGAACAAGTACAAAAAAGTAACCTTTCAGAAAAAATTTAGTAGACAAACAAAACCCAAGAAGATGTTAAAATAGTCCAAAAAATGAATAACTTCATATATTGTATAAAATTGATAAATACGTGAATTATGCACAATCGGTTTGATCGTGTGGACTGGCGGATGGACTGATAGAAGAAGGAAAGAATAAAGCTCCTCCAATGTAACCATTCCAAAAATTATTTATATAAAATTTAACCAAGTGCATAGATGAATGAATGAAAAAAATAAATACCACATCAATAATAAATAAATATTAAATAAAAATATTTAAAACACAAATTGATTGAATAAATAAATAAATTGGTCAAAGAAATAATAAATTTAAAGATGAAGAACAAGTACAAAAAAGTAACCTTTCAGAAAAATCTTTTTCGGTTGAAAATGGGGTCTTGGGGAATTAAACCTCCCTTTACTTAAAAATTTTTTAAAATTTCCAAGGAGAGAATAATGCAAAATTCCACAAAAATTTTAGAAATAAATATAAAAACAAATTTTTGTAAAAAATAATTGGCCAAAAAATGAAAATTTAAATGAAACCAAAAAATAACCCAAAATTTGTAAGCCAAAACCAAAAGATTTGATAAATTCCAATAAAAAAGTTTTTTAAAAGGTAAAATAATTTGAACCATGTGTATCATACTTAAAAAAAAAAAAAGCCCCACTGTTTTTTCCCTTTAAAATAAAAAATAAAAATAAATGGTATAAATGATAATAAAAATAAATAAATAAATAAATAAATTATTAAATAAAAATAAAACAAAATGAATTAAAAAATTGATTGTTTGTAAAAAATTTAAAATGAAAACAATAAAAAATTACTTCAAAAATTTTTGCAAACAAAACAAAATGTTAAAAATTTTCCAAAAAGTTACTTATATATTGAAAATTGATAGAAATTACTTAACTTTTATCCCTTGTTGGATGATGAAATTTTTTTGTATATGTAACCTTCCAAAAAATTTTATAAAAAAAAACCAATATGTGTGAAGTGAATTTCCCCATAATAAAAAAAAAAAAATATTAAAAACACAAAAAAAAAAAAATTTAAAAATTAAAAAATTTAAAGTAAGGAAAGATAAAAAAGTTAATTTCAGATTTAATTGTAGCAAAAGGAAAATTTTTAAAAGGTAAAAATATAAAATTTTTTTATAAAGGAAACTTAATTTAATTCACAATTTGGTTATCTTACGGGAATAGATGAAAAAGGGAAAATTCCAAAATTTACAATTTTAAAAATTAATCAAGAAATAAATAAAAAAATAAAAACAACAAAATAAAAATTAAAATAAAATTTAAACACAACATTTAATCTATGGTTGAATTTAATAATTTTAAAAATGGGGTAAAACCTTTCGAAAAAAATATAAATTTTATGTGCAAGTTTTAATATAATGTAATTTTAGGTCCACTTTTTAATATTTAATGAAAATGGGAAATTTATGTAACATTCAACTATTAAATTAATTAATTGTAATTATAATCTTTAATTTTTTAATTGCCTGGCGTGTAACTTTCCCAAAATATTCAATTTGTTAAAAATTTATATTTCTTTCTTTTAGTAAACATTCAAGAACTAAAAATTTTAACAAATAAGGGGGCAAATTTAAATTTAGTTGTTGTCTTAACCCGGTTTTTTTTTAAAACCCGAAAAAAAATAAAAGAACATTTTATAATAAAATAAATAACAAATCAACAGGAAAGGGGCCTTCCATTTTACAATACCTTAACTATAGTTGGAAAAAATGTAATTCTTTCCTTCAGGGAAATACAGTTTGAGTATGTATTGTCTGTTCAAAGTTTTATTGTATTATTCACTTTAATACCGGAAATGATAAAACGTGCATTTGTTCCTTGACGTGTTCTATTCCCTTTTGTTTGAGATAAAATTCTTCAAGTTTAAACAGTAAATGTATATTTCAAACAACATTAAGCGAATTGAAAACATTTGCCAATCTGTTACATACAAAAGCTTGTTTTAAAGGATTGTGAAAGAAAGAGATGTAATCAAGCGATATGTACATAGCTAATATATATCGATGTGTATGACAGACTGGAAAATTTCATTGTTTTAGAACATTCTGCTTCATGACTAGAACAGGCTGTGAATGTAAAACAAAAGAGAGAAAGTGATTTTCGCTCAGTTGAAAAACATCTGTTATAGAGCCAGATAAAGGAATATATCGTAACAGATTGAATCAAGTTGCTCCATATTTGTTATCGTATCTAGAAATCTTAAAGCCCGTATTTGACGAGTTGTACACATGTGAAAGAAGATCATTAATTTTGTATACACTATGATGTCGAGAAGTTTCTGAATTTAAAGTTGGAAAAAGAAAGAAGTGCTCCCAAACCCCTCGCCCCTGACATTAGAAATTCTCAAATAAAGAATTGTTCCTGAATTTGGCATCTTAACAAGTACTTGGCTAAAGCTTCTATCACATAATTTGTTTAATCGTAAAGGGCATCAATCAAAAAACCGGCGCTAACATATTCCTTTAAACCCGGAGGAAAGAACAATCACCAAGTACTTTTTTGCTTGACAGACGTGAGGTTCTTTATCTGTTGCGGGAGATTAAATATTTCAAACTTATGTGTTTCAGAATATGCTGCAAAGATCGAGAAATACGATATATTACGGAAGTTTTCACAAAATATCATATTTTTAAATGATTTACATTGATACTCAAAAATAATATTTGAAAATGATATTAGATATTACATTTAAAATATGAATTTCTTATTTAAAAGTCTCTTCATTCTCAGTTCAATGTTTGGCTTTTAAGAGAATGATGATATTTCATGACATGTATAACGTTTAATGCTAGCTGGCTGCCAAAGAATACTTATTGATGAAATGTTGATAAGAAATAAAAAATATGATTTCATCAACATGAAGCACTCATCACTTGTACAACTTTACCAATGTAAAATATCTGAAGACATTTTGTGATTTATATTCATTATTATTAAGAACGTTTCAAGGGCAATCCAAAATTTTTAGGAAGGCCATTTCTTCTAACAAAGCATATAGTAATGAAAGAAGGATATTAAGATTGTACTTTATAATTGTTTTAGAAATTTCGACCATTACTTTATCTCAGCCAATGCTTATTTGTATTGTATATTGTATGCATGTATATTGGCCGCAGACCTTTTGTACAATAAAGCTGTTGAATTGAATTGATAACTCAGTGAATCCAATTTTAATGTAATTGTTGACATGGTTGCTTCTCAGATCAGAAAAGGTGCAGGTGAGTTTCAGAAAGACGTCCAAATAGTCTGCAACTAAAATAAATTAGGTTGAAACAATTGTTTACATATGGATTTTTATACATGAACACATCTGCGGATGTTTCTAAATTCAAAATTTCACCATTTTTATGTTTAATTGTTGAATTCTGCTTAAGCCGGTGCTAGGGGCGTAGACGGTAACTTGCACTTTCCAGTACCGTTCATGAAAGGCTCAATTAAACCGAACCTGCAACATTTTACAATTTTGCCGTGTTGTTCTTTGTTTAGGGATTTCGTTTTTTTCTCTATTTCTACTTGTTTGAGGGTACAGTTTGCTTGAACAGCATTGCATATTTTAAAGTATGGTTTGAATGTTTTTTAAATTTGTCTTTTGCCGTCATATCTGTGATATGCAAGCTTCATAAACTCTGATCCCCTTTCAAAATTCCATTTTATTTAGTTCTGCCCATTGTTTTCTCGTTTAGGGCACACACATTCTTTTAATTGGGGATCATACGCCGCTTTTCATGAAATGGCACGAAAGTGTTACATTGAAGATTCCATGATAACTACCGTATGAACACATCTGTGGATGTTTCTTAATTCAAAATTTCACCATCACCATGAGTAAATGTTGAATTCTGCTTAAGCCGGTGCTAGTGGGATTGGACGGTAACTTGCACTTTCCATTACCGTCCATGAACAGGCTCAATCAAACCGAGCCTGCAACATTTTTAATTTTGTCTTGTTGGACTTTCTTAAGGAATTCTGTATTTCTTTCTATTTCAAGAACAAAAATGAAAAAAATCAAACCCATATTTTATCAGTTGCGGAGAAAAGACCTGTCTTCACCAGGTGACGTCTTCCTTCTTGAACGATCTTGAAATATCTATATGTTCTTCCAATGTACAATCTATTGAAGAACATTCCTTATTTTCTATATTGTTCTTATTTCACTATATAATATCAACATTTTAGAAAAAAAAACATTTTCAGCTTTGAGTATTTTGAACACCACAAGCATTTCAACTTACGACTTTGAAATAAGAAATTATTTAATTTCAAATACGGGACATGGGCGTTCGTCGGAAATAGTCACGCCACGAAAACCAAGCAATCAAGCTTGATTAGGGTGATAATTCTGGAAATACTAAAATGAAAATAAATAGTCATGACACTACCTAAATACTAAGCTAACGAGAATATATTCTTCCAAAATATACATTAAAGTTTTCATCATCTGATAAAACAATATTATCAGATTACAAAATATATTTCGACAAACTTTTCAAATCCCAGACATCAACGTGTATACATTTTAGAAAACTGACACGTGTAATTTTAAACCAGATGACACGTGTAAATTTCCACCGTGCTATTGACATTTCAAATATCCCAAATCCTTTCAAGAGCAAAATATGTTGTAAATCGTCAGAAACGAAAATGGAAAGTTTCAACATCTGGTGCAGGAGAAATTCTATACATGACAATCTGGTAAATCTGGAGTGATGTTAAAATCATTAATTTTGATTTCTCACCGTTTCTTCATGTAGAAGTATGAGATCTTGACTTTGTCCAGGAAACATCTTTATAGAACAACACAAGATATAAGGCAGGGGATCATTTTTTTCTCTAAATGATATCTAAGATGTCAATATTTTCTCTTGGTCGGCGAAAATCTTAACATATTTGGACGGATTCAAACTCGCAATCACAGGCTACAGAACTAAACACCGTTCAACGGCACCGACAACTGTTTTAAAAGTACTGCCAATCCGAAGTTGCCTGATTTTTACTCTAGTACTAAAGGCAGATGCGCACAAATATGAAATACACAATTTCCTCTGAGAAACCTGGAGTAAACAAAGCTCAAGGAAGCTGGGCCAAGTAATTTTATTTGAGGACGTTTGTAGAATCCATACATTTAGCAATCAAGAATGGCTGTCAGTTATGATAATGCTATTAATATTTAGCACAATCTTACAAATTATATTGTTTTCTATTCAACGAGTTCAATAATTTTAGTATTGAATCTACACGAGTATAATTATATATTTTTCTAAGAGTCAGTTCGGGTAACCCAAACATTAGTTTGTGCATAATTCGAATGACTTCATGTCAAAGTGTTATTGCACTAGTATGATATCGTTTTTATTTATTTGCTTTATTACACTCCTGCGTGGCAGTATATGTGATAAAAACAGAATCCAGCTTATTGGCAAATTTTGTTTGTAAAAAAAATTGTTACGACTGTCCAAAGTATATATAAGTTGTGAATCAAAAGTGTTCCTTTGTAAAATTGGTTAATGTCATCTTTTCTTTTGTTACATATTTACTTGTTTTGGAACACGCTTAAGAAAATACGATCATGTATTGAAGTTATTATTTAAAAAAAAGACTAGTTTCATTGTTTATAGAAACTGATTTCCCTGTCCTTATTGCTTCAGTTAGAATGGTTATTTAGCTGTGCCATGTTATAAAGACATTTTATATTTATCCAATTGTTGATGAAGTAAGATTCTGTTTTAATTACCATATCAGTTCATTTTGCTTGCCTCTTTATTCCCAGAACATTTTGCTATACTTACTTTAGCATATAAACAACGTGTCTATCGTTTATTGGCTCACGTCTGCAATCAATACAGACATTCGCAACTTGCTCTAACTAAGATTAACTCAGACTATATTGGACAGAGAACGGTTGAAACTGCATGATTAACTTTAATGATACATTTCTGTTCGAATGCCTTAAAATGTAATTTTTATATGCTTGGGATTGTAACTTTAATTAACTGGGAAGATATATACATTTACATTTTCAAAACATTTTACAAATGGACATTGCGTTACCTTTCTAAAATAAATTAAGTCGCCGGCTTAAGGTTAAGTTTAGCGATTTAATTTAACTTTTGCCGTTTTATATCTGACTCTCTGAAAACATTTGATTGTGATCTACTCACTCATACTTTTTATAGATAACATTGAAGAATTACATAATACACCTGCAAACAATAAAAGCAGAATAAATAAAATTGTGCAGTCGTTAAACATACATTTCGGGCATTTGTATTTTAAGATGAATAAACAATGTATAAGAGTATGTTTATTACATACAATAAAATAAAATGGATGCGAAAATATATCACTGAAAAAGATTTTATACTCAAGGCAGTAGAAAGTAACGAATTA